>NW_026728135.1:0-300000 GCF_030684315.1 Stegostoma tigrinum
CAAAGCAGTGTAAGAATGTCTTTGTGCCGCAGGCGAGGTGTGATGAGACTGAGCCTTCATACAATTGCAAGATGTTGAAAATTTGCCATTATTTATGAAAACAGTGATAAATTTCCATGATCAACATTTCTGTTACACTGCAATGATTATCCCGTGGCGTGTAAAATCAGAGAGATACGATAAAATGAGACTGGGTCATATGCAGGGAGAATGTTTGCCTTTCATGTCTATAGAAGTAGTGAAATATTTCCATGAATCTAAAAGTCACTTTTCTGTTCATTGAAGGACACAATCATCGCCTTGGAAGCTTCATCACAATACTACTTTGCATTTCTGAAGAGGGAAGAAGAAATCAATATGCAAATTCAATTCCATGGTTTTGGAAGTCCCATTGAGAACACGATTCATTTGCGCCGGCATAATGCTCATACCGAGAAAGAATTGAAGGTGAGTTTGTAGTTTGGAAGATCGCAGCAATTTATGCATCAACTTCTTCATCGATAATGTTCCATTGCTTTCAAACTGCATTTTCCACTCTGCGAGATAATAACTGTTAGAACAAGCAACAGCATCGGTAGATGGTCTATGGGGAATGCAATGTTACAAAATCCAATCCATTCAACAACATATTTCAGACATGTCAACAAATTAAATATTCCAGCACAGGATAAAACAAGGAAGATGAGAGTGAGGAGGCAATAGTTCTGATGACAAAAGAACAGAAATTTACCTTTCTCGATTCGAGCAAAAAAGCAGGCACACAAATAAATAATCATCCAACAATGCACGTGTGCAACGGAGGCTACAGGGGGACTAAAAATGCCGAATTGTTGTCATGCGTGTTGCTGAAAGGGTGATTGAAACAGATTCTGTGGTAAATTTGAAGAAATACAGATAATGCATCTCAGGATGTTGGAGAAAGAACATTGGTGGACTGGGGCAAATTGTACTGCCCTTTTCAGGAGTTATTAGGTTCATAATGAATTGAAAGACTTTCTTCTGTGCTGAAAGCTTTAGTTTAGTTGCAGCTGGATCGCAGTTTCTGTTCCTGGTAGTATTTAGCAAACTGTTAAAAGTGAATGTCACTGCACAGAATTCCAAACATGACTCCAATCAGTAGAGAAAATATCCAAGGGGTATGATGAGTTGTATCCTCTCATGTTGAACAATGCAGCTACAGATACAATGGAGGCACTGATGATAATCTCCCAAGAATCCTTAGATTGTGGAAAATTCTCAGAGGATTGAAAGATTGTGAACATAACACCATTATTACAAAGATACTTTGACCAAATAGTAAGCCAGTATTGCCAATTTAGGTCAACCTGGGTAGAAGTTCATGCCGGCAATGAAAGATGAAATAACAGGGTACTGAGTGTGCTATAACATCCTACAGAGTTAACATCCTTTCATAAAGGGGAAATAATACTTGACAAACTTGCTACAGTGCTTTGAGAAGGAAACAAACATTGCTGATGAAGGACCACCAGTTGATGTAGTACATTGAGATTTCAACAAAGCATTTGATAAGGTACAGCTCATAAGGTGTCTCAAAAGAAAGGAGCCCATGTGTTCAAGGGTAGTATGTTAGGATGGACAGAGGACTGCATCGTAAATAGAAGTAGAGTCGTAGCAGCAGGATGGTAACTGACAAGTCATTTACGGCCACAGAGCGAGTGCTGCGGAGGCCGTACACGTCATGTTGACTGGGTTGATTTCGGACATGGCGTAGTGGATTGCCATGCTTCGGAAAGTTGGGCAGGCTGGGACTACATTCATTGGAGTTTATAAGATTGAAAAAATCTTATTTTTTCAACATTTAAGCTTCTTAAGAGGCTTGATAGTGTATATCCGTAGAGATTACTCCCATTTGTGAAAGATTTTGCGACCAGAGGCCACATTTTCAAATTGGTTGCCTATTAATTCAGGGAAGAATTACTTCTTTCAGGTTGTAGTAATTTATTGAACACTTTAACCAAGAAGATTTTAGAGGTAATGCCATTAATCATATGCGAGGCTGTAACGGCCAGGTTAATTTTTAAATCAAGACACAACAGAAGACAGCGAGTGGTAGTAGAAGGAAAATATTCTGCCTGGAAGTCAGTGGTGAGTGGAGTTCCACAGGGCTCTGTCCTTGGGCCTCTACTGTTTGTAATTTTTATTAATGACTTGGACGAGGGAATTGAAGGATGGGTCAGCAAGTTTGCAGACGACACAAAGGTCGGAGGTGTCGTTGACAGTTTAGAGGGCTGTTGTAGGCTGCAGCGGGACGTTGACAGGATGCAGAGATGGGCTGAGAGGTGGCAGATGGAGTAAAACCTGGATAAATGCGAGGTGATGCATTTTGGAAGGTCAAATTTGAAAGCTGAGTACAGGATTAAGGATAGGATTCTTGGCAGCGTGGAGGAACAGAGGGATCTTGGTGTGCAGATACATAGATCCCTTAAAATGGCCACCCAAGTGGACAGGGTTGTTAAGAAAGCATATGGTGTTTTGGCTTTCATTAACAGGGGGATTGAGTTGAAGAGTCGTGAGATCTTGTTGCAGCTCTATAAAACTTTGGTTAGACCGCACTTGGAATACTGCGTCCAGTTCTGGGCGCCCTATTATAGGAAAGATGTGGATGCTTTGGAGAGGGTTCAGAGGAGGTTTACCAGGATGCTGCCTGGACTGGAGGGCTTATCTTATGAAGAGAGGTTGACTGAGCTCGGTCTCTTTTCATTGGAGAAAAGGAGGAGGAGAGGGGACCTAATTGAGGTATACAAGATAATGAGAGGCACAGATAGAGTTGATAGCCAGAGACTATTTCCCAGGGCAGAAATGGCGAGCATGAGGGGTCATAGTTTTAAGCTGGTTGGTGGAAAGTATAGAGGGGATGTCAGAGGCAGGTTCTTTACGCAGAGAGTAGTGAGAGCATGGAATGCGTTGCCAGCAGCAGTTGTGGAAGCAAGGTCATTGGGGTCATTTAAGAGACTGCTGGACATGTATATGGTCACAGAAATTTGAGGGTGCATACATGAGGATCAATGGTCGGCACAACATTGTGGGCTGAAGGGCCTGTTCTGTGCTGTACTGTTCTATGTTCTATGATAATGAAAAAGGGTCTAGGCCCGAAACGTCAGCTTTTGTGCTCCTGAAATGCTGCTTGGCCTGCTGTGTTCATCCAGCTCCACACTTGGTTATCTTGGATTCTCCAGCATCTGAGCTTCCCATTATCAGTGTTAATGAGAAAAGGGTAGTCTTGACAGTGGAAGATACTTCAAGGATCCCCTTAATACTACAGAATACAGGGAGGAATTAAACACATCACTACCACACCATCAGTACCATGAGAGAAGTTGTAGTAGACAATCTGATGGAGTAAAAGCAGATTAGACTCTTTGCCGTGATGGTTTACTTTCTAAGATTCTAAACAATGAGCTTCAGAGTCGGTGTATGCATTGATTGTAATTTCCCAAAAAGTTTTAGATTCGAGAGAAGCATCTGAGGGCTGGAAAAATGCCAATGTGACATCCCTATTTAAAAAGGAGAGAGGCAAAATGAAGATAACTACAACCGAACCAGTCTAACATCTATTGTTGGAAATATGTGGCAATCAGCGATGAAGAAAATAATAGCAGGATATTTGGAAAATCGTAATCTAATCAAACAGAATCGCCATAGCCTGCTGAAAGAGAAATTATGTCTGGCTAATTGTTTGGGTTTTTGGAGCAAGTTTTGGAAGGAGAATTAATAGAGGAAAACCAGTAAATGTGTTGTGTTTGGACTTGGAGAAAGCATTTGAGAATGTACTCAAAAGTAATAAGCTGAGAGCTGAGGTTTGGAAGGTAGTATATTGCTCTGGTTCAGTATGCTTTGCATGTTCTGGAAGGAGAGATCACATCTAGAGTGAATGTATATTTTGGTGGCAATGTCTGTGCAGAGTGTAAGAGGTGCCATTTGCTTGCTTTTTTTGCCTGATAGTTCAGAAGCATTTTTTTTTGAAACGGGGTAAATTGAAGACAGAATCAGGGACCCAGAGGGTAACCAGGCTCATTGTTTGGTGATAGCTACTGGTTGAAGAATCTATTATCGGGAACTTTCAGATTGAAAGTAAATCGGAGAAATACTTACAGGCTACAAACTAAAAGACCAGAATGTTTTTAAATCAAATTAAGATATAAGTAATTGAAATGGAGATGCCAGGCCAGACGATGATTTATACTTATGTGACGGGGGAGTGGTGAGATCCCATACTCCAGCTCAGGGTTGATGAACTGGAATCTCAGTTTTGACCCATCAACAAATCATGCGGGGGAGAGTTACCAGGGAATGCTGTGCTTCAGGAGGCAGTCACACACCTTAGATTAACTAGCTGAAACTCGGTCAGTGGCCAGGGACGTGAGACTGTGACAAAGAACAGGGCAGGTGGAAGGATCCAGGATGTAGTGCAGAAGGAACCTTGGCCTTTGATCTTATCTAACAGCTTTGAAATTCTTTCTTCCTGTGTGGATGAGAGTGCAGGGTATAGTGAAGATGAGTAAACTGACTGTAGCACTGTGGTACAGGGGGACATTCAAGAGGGGATAAAAAGTGAAATGTAGTTATAATCAGAGGTAGTATAGTTAGGGGAATGAACACTGTTCGTTGTGACCAGGATCGGGAGTCTCGAAAGTAGTGTTGCCTGCCTGGTGCCCAGGTTCAGGATATTCCATCTCGGCTACAAAGGAACTTGAAGTGGGAGGAGTAGAAATCCAGCTATCGTGGTCCACACAGGTACCATTGATATGGAAGAAAGAGGAAAGAGGTTCTGCTGAGGGATTATGAGCACTGAGGTGAGAAAGCAGAACCAGAAATGTAGTAATCTCTGGATTATTATCTGAGCAATTTGGCACAGTGTGAACAAAATTAAAGATGTAAATGCATTGTTCAAATGGTGGCATGGCAGAAATGTGTTTGAATTCATGGGACATTGGCATCGGTATGGGGAAGGAGGGAGTTGTTCTGGTGTGAAAGGCTCGACAAGAATCATATTGGGACAAGTCTCCTGGCAAAATACAGAGCTCGGTCTGGGGCTCGGGCGTTAAAATAAAAAGTGTGGAGCAGGTGAGCTCAGTTGCATGGAAAATTGTGGAAAGAGTTAGAAGCTGGTAAGTGCTCAGCAAAGTTTCCAGAGCAAGTAATAGGACAAAAAGTATGGAAATGGTCAGGACTCTGACTTCAGCTGCAGCAGATAAGAACGGTGGCTGTAAATGCCAGACTGAAGATCTTGTATTGAATTGCAGGGAGTGTATGAAACCAAGTGAATGAGTTTGTGGTGCAGATTGATCACTCTGGGTATCACAGAGACATTGTTGTTGGGAACTAAATATCCAATGATTCATGTCCGATAGAAAGAACAGGCAAATGGTCAGAGTAAACCAAGTGTGGAGCTGGATGAACACAGCAGGCCAAGCAGCATCTCAGGAGCGCAAAAGCTGACGTTTCGGGCCTAGACCCTTATACTTCTGTAAACGTCAGCATTTGTGCTCCTGAGATGCTGCTTGGCCTGGTGTGTTCATCCAGCTCCACACTGTTACCTTGGATTCTCCAGCATCTGCTGTTGCCATTATCGCTGATACAAATGTACAGAGATACCAGGGTTGGCTTGTCAGTAAGAAGTGAGGTAGCGCTGAAGGAACCACAGGTCTTGAGCTTGTTTACTCATGACTTTGAGGAAAGAGGTGAATGTGCTGTGGCTAAATTTGGAGATGACTCAAAAATATTTCGAAAGACAAGGCATGACAGAGAAACAGAGATTTACCAGGATGTTCGATAATGAAATGTGAGGCTGGATGAACACAGCAGGCCCAGCAGCATCTCAGGAGCACAAAAGCTGACGTTTCGGGCCTGGACCCTTCATCAGAGAGGGGAATGGGGTGAGGGTTCTGGAATAAATAGGGAGAGAGGGGGAGGCGGACCGAAGGTGGAAAAGTCCCTCTTCCACACCTACACAGGCCCCAAACCCCACCTCATCCCCCGTTACATTGATGACTGTATCGGCGCCGCCTCTTGCTCCCCGGAGGAGCTCGAACAGTTCATCCACTTCGCCAATACCTTCCACCCCAACCTTGAGTTCACCTAGACCATCTCCAGCACATTCCTCACCTTCCTGGACCTCTCAGTCTCCATCTCAGGCAACCAGCTTGTAACTCATGTCCATTTCAAGCCCACTGACTCCCACAGCTACCTGGAATACACCTCCTCCCACCCACCCTCCTGCAAAAATTCCATCCCCTATTCCCAATTCCTCCGCCTCCGCCGCATCTGCTCCCACGATGAGGCATTCCACTCCCGCACATCCCAGATGTCCAAGTTCTTCAAGGACCGCAACTTACCCCCCACAGTGGTCGAGAACGCCCTTGACCGCGTCTCCCGCATTTCCCGCAACACACCCCTCACACCCCGCCCCCGCCACAACCGCCCCAAGAGGATCCCCCTCGTTCTCACACGCCACCCCACCAACCTCTGGATACAACGCATCATCTTCCAACACTTGCGCCATCGACAATCTGACCCTACCACCCAAGACATTTTTCAATCCCCACCCCTGTCTGCTTTCTGGAGAGACCGCTCTCTCTGTGACTCCCTTGTTCGCTCCACACTGCCCTCCAACCCCACCACACCCGGCACCTTCCCCTGCAACCGCAGGAAATGCTACACTTGCCCCCACACCACCTCCCTCACCCCTATCCCAGGCCCCAAGATGACATTCCACGTGAAGCAGAGGTTCACCTGCACATCTGCCAATGTGGTATACTGCATCCATTGTACCCGGTGTGGCTTCCTCCACATTGGGGAAACCAAGCGGAGGCTTGGAGACCGCTTTGCAGAACACCTCCGCTCAGTCCACAACAAACGACTGCACCTCCCATTCGCAAACCATTTCCACTCCCCCTCCCATTCTTTAGATGACATGTCCATCATGGGCCTCCTGCAGTGCCACAATGATGCCACCCGAAGGTTGTAGGAACAGCAACTCATATTCCGCCTGGGAACCCTGCAGCCTAATGGTATCAATGTGGACTTCACCAGTTTCAAAATCTCCCCTTCCCCAACCGCATCCCTAAACCAGCCCAGTTCGTCCCCTCCCCCCACTGCACCACACAACCAGCCCAGCTCTTCCCCTCCACCCACTGCATCCCAAAACCAGTCCAACCTGTCTCTGCCTCCCTCACCTGTTCTTCCTCTCACCCATCCCTTCCTCCCACCCCAAGCCGCACCCCCATCTACCTACTAACCTCATCCCACCTCCTTGACCTGTCTGTCTTCCCTGGACTGACCTATCCCTTCCCTACCTCGCCACCTATGCTCTCTCCAGCTATCTTCTTTTCTCTCCATCTTCGGTCCGCCTCCCCTTCTCTCCCTATTTATTCCAGAACCCTCACCCCATCCCCCTCTCTGATGAAGGATCCAGGCCTGAAACGTCAGCTTTTGTGCTCCTGAGATGCTGCTGGGCCTCCTGTGTTCATCCAGCCTCACATTTTGTTATCTTGGATTCTCCAGCATCTGCAGTTCCCATAATCTCAAAATAAAGATGCACCAGTTTACAAATGAGATAAGAAGGAATTTCTTCTTTCAGAGCGCTGACTGTCTTTGGAACTCCTGGCCAATAGATATCTACGATGGAAAAGTCCGAAAGCACGCATAGGACTGAGATAAATAGATGCTTGGCAAGTTATGGGGGTTCAAGGGTGACGGTGAAAGGACAGCAAAGTGGGTATGCGGAGTGTTACATCAACCATTATCCTCTTGGATGGAGGATCAGGTCAAAGGACCTATTTCTATTGGCCGTGTAGTCTTAAACGATGATATTTGGTAACTAGAAGGACGAGAACGATAGGTAAATGGGGACCGATCAGCAGGATGTTCCTATTCAAGCTACTGATGATCCTGAAACTGAAATATATCTCAGTTCCTTCGTGGTTAAAATCATGAAACTGACTTCCGAACAGGATTGTGAACCTAGTTACACAAAATTGACTGCAGCGTTTCAAGAAGCTAGCTCATCCTGACTTTCTCGAGGGCAACTATGCCCAGTGATGTCAACATCTCGGAAATGAATTCAAAGATGATGCGTTACATTTCTAGAACGAGCCAAGGTACATTAACTTGATTTTGCAGACAGTTTTGGTGGTCTGTCAAGACTTGAGACGATCTCTAACCCAGGCTATGCTGTTTCCAAAAATTCAAGTATAACCGGTGGGTCATTGGCCTGCGGCATTGAGCTGATTCCAATCGGTTGTGGAGCCTTCTTTTACTCCAGGATTTGAAATATAATGTCCTGGCTGCTGCAGCAATGCGTTGAGAGTGTGTGTTGCATTTTAATTTGAATGGAAGACTTTTAAAAACAAAAGCCTGCCTTCACAGGCAAATTCCAAGTTCTGAAGCATTTTCAATAATTTTCGATTTAATAATGATGGCCCAATTAGTCTTCGAAAAACAGAGTTCTTCGATTTAGTTAACAGAATTCAATTATGCGAGTAGAGAGAAGGTGGTGGGAGCTCAGTTCTTGAACAGCTGTTGTCTATGTGCTGTGGGTACTCTCAATGTCATGACAGAGCGAAATGCAGGGTTGTCACACAGGAATTCTATCTTACTTTTGCCCTTGTCCCGCTAAATGGAAGTGGTTGAGAGTTGGAAAATGCTGTTGATGGATTTTGGTGAATTCCCTTGCCTTGTGTGTAGCTCGCAAGTGCACCACCTCGTATGTGTTCAGATTAATTTCCATTTGCCACACAAATCAATCTGACCTGCCTGTTTACATCACCCTGCAATCCTGGGCTCTCCTCATCACGAGTTACCATCACAGCAATTTTCATATGTTTCACAAACTTAGTGATCACCCCTCTAAACATTTAAGTCTAAATTATTCTGATATAGCACAGCAGTGAGCGCTCGAACAATAATCCCTGGAGAGCCTCACTGGACACAGACTTTGAGTCACGAAACATGGATCAACCATAACCTTCTGCTTCCTGCCAACTCGGCCCATTCTGAATCCAACTTAGCAAATAAAGTCAGAGTCATCGAGCTGTAGAATATGGAAATGGACCCTTTGGTCCAACTTGTCCATGTCAACCAGATATCCTTATTAATCCAGTCCCATTTTCCTGCGTTTGCTACATAGCCATCTTAACCCCCCTCATTCATATCCCCTTCCAGATGCCTCACAAATGTTGTAATTTTACCAGCCTTCACCACTCCCTCTGAGAACCAAATGTGGAGCTGGATGAACACAGCAGGCCAAGCAGCATCTTAGGAGCACAAAAGCTGACGTTTCAAGTCGAGACCCTTCATCAGAAAAGGGGAATAGGGAGAGGGTTCTGAAATAAATAGGGAGCGAGGGGGAGGCGGATCGAAGACGGTCAGAGGAGAAGATCGGTGGGGAGGAGACACGCGACTTAAAAAGGCCGGGATGGAAACTGTAGACGAGAGGAGAGGTGGGGAGGTAGGGAGCAGATAAGTCAGCCCGGGGGGGACGGACAGGTCAAGAGGGCAGGATGAGGTTAGTAGGTCGGAAATGGAGGTGCGTCTTGAGGTGGGAGGAGGGGATAGGTTAGAGGAAGAACAGTTTAGGGAGGCGGGGACGAACTGGGCTGGTTTTGGGATGCAGTGGGGGGAGAGGAGATTTTAAAGCTTGTGAAATCCACATTGATACCATTGAGTGCAGGGTTCCCAAGCGGAATATGAGTTGCTGTTCCCGCAACCTTCGTTTGGTCTCATTTGTTGCACTGCAGGAGGCCCATGTTCAGTTTGGTTATGACTTTTGAGGAACGGATGGTCCTTTGGAGATTGAAATTGGAGAAAGATTTCAGGATTTTTTTCATGTTCTTGTCTTTCTGTTACGCCCCTAGGAAAAAAGCAATGAAAATGCCGTTAATTTTTTGCATGGCAAGCTGCTGCATACTAACCGGTCTCACACCATTAACATCACCTTGCCCTTGTGTAGGCAGATATGGACAAAGTTCTCAAATCTGATAGAAGATTGAAAGCACTCGCATTATGTGACGATGGTACGTTTCCTTGCGTTAAAAAAAATGCTTGCAGCTTAATGAGCATAATATAGAGCACAGTAGCTCAGGTTAACACCGCTGACTCAATTCCACCCTTTGGTGACTTTCTGTGTGGAGTTTGCACATTCTCCATGTGCCTGCATGGGTTTTCTCCAGGTGCTCGAGTTTCCTCCCACAGTCAAAAGATGTGCAAGGTCGGTGGATTGGCCATGCTAAATTTCCCAAGGTGTTCAGTGATGTGTAGGTTAGGTGAGTTATAGGTGGATGGGTCTGGGTGGGATGCTGTGAGGGGCAGTGTGGACATGTTGGGCTGACGGATCTGTTTCCACACAGTAAGGATTCTCTGATTCATGATTCTCTGATTTTACTGAGCGCAAAGGTACAATATTAACTCGTCATATTTGTCTCACCTCTTTACACATTGACAAGAAAGCTTTAATGTCAGTTTCTATGCATCCGTGTCTGCTGTCTCTAACAAGGCTGACTATATCTCCTTCTCTAATGCACATCTCCTGTCTCCCTAACACTGAGAGGTGACACTTGCTTTTCATTCAGTACAATCAATTAAACAATAGCCTCCGTATCAGATCCAGCGGCTTCTCTTAACGCTCACACGCTGTTCTTTTTTTCCTCCAGGTATTGACTACTCATCATTTCTAATTCCTCATCTCATCTCTCTCTCCTGCTCTCTCTCTCTCTCTCTGTCTTTATCTCTCCTCTCCCTGTTCTCCCCCCTCACTTCACTCACAGGCACAAACAGAAGTTGACAGTCACACGAAGTTGTACATGCATATCCTGTCCCTCATGCACAAACACACTACACACACACACAAAAAAGTCAGGAACACAGTCTCTCACGAACACACTCTGTCACATTCTCATTCATTCAGACTCCATACTATCACACAGTCGTACACGGTCTTGCACACATTCTGTGGCACACTTGCATGCACTGTCGCAGGATCTTTTGCCAATGCTCTTACTCTCAAGTACACACACACACACTACCACAAATCTCTCCCTCACACACTTCGGCTTGCAAATTCACTTGCTGTCAAGCTCACTCACTCTTAGAGACACACTCACTCCCTCATGCATGCTGTAACACTCCCTTCTTGTGCTAACTCTGTTTCACACACTCTTGAGCACAGTCACTGGCACACACATTCTGTCATGCGCACACTCACACTTTCATGCACTGTCTTTGCACTCTTGAACACAATCACACGCTCACCTCTCTCTTGCACACAGTCAATTTGATTTGAGTCATCATTGTCACATGTGCCCAAGTACAGTGAAAAGTTTTCTTCTGCATGCAGTATAGACAGATGAAACCATACAAGGCGCGTTAGTGAAATGGAACATAGTGACAGCTACAGAGAAGATGCACAGAGAGCGAGATCAAAATTAGATTTAAACTTTTCAGTGTCCTATTCAGATGTCCAATAACAGCGGTGAAGAAGCTGTTCTTGAATCTTTTCACACATGTATACAAACTTGTTGACACCTTCCCTTCAGAAAAAGGGAGAAGAGAGTGTAATTGGTGGGTGAGAAGGGCCTTTGATTATGTCAGTTTCTTTCCCGAGGCAGCGGGAAGTATAGGTGGAATCAACGAATGGAAGGCTGGTTTGCATGATGGGCTATGCTGTGTTCATGACTCTGTAGTTTCTTGTGGTCTTAGGAAGAGCTGTTGCCAAACCATGCTGTGACATGCATCCAGATAGGATGCTTTCTCTGGTATATAAATGAAAGTTGACCTTGTGGACACACCGAATTACCTTAGCCTGCTGGGGAAATAGAGACATTGGTGTGCTTTTTTGCCCATTGCGACGATCTGGGTGGACCAGGAGAGATTGTTGGTGATCGACACTCTCAAGTATCTCCACCTCAGCAACATCTCTCTCACTGTCTGATGCAGGCGCTCACACACTCTCACATTCTGTCGCCTATTCTGTTTGTCTGTCTGTCTCTCTCGCGCTCTCTCTGTCTCTGTCCTCCCCCCCCCCCCCCCCGCCCCCCCCGGCAACCTCTCTGGCTTTGTCTCTCTCTCTCACACACTCACACACTCACACACTCACACACTCACACACTCACACACTCACACACTCACACACTCACACACTCACACACACACTCACACACCAACTCATTGCTCAGTCTTCCATGGTATCTGAATTGTTGGAAGAATTAACTTACACTGTGCATTGATTTTCTCCCAATATAGTTATGACAAAGCAGAACCAATTCTGCCTGGAAGAAGAAAGGCAGGAGCATAATAATTAGGGATTGTTTTGCTCGAGGAACCGTGCTGTGATATGCATCCAGATCGGATGCTTTCTGTGGTACGTCAGTGAAAGTTGCCCTTGTGGACACACGGAATTGCCTTAGCCTCCTGGGAAGTAGAGACAAAGATGTGCTTTTTTGCCCATTGCGATGATCTGGATGGACCAGTGAACTAATCTAAGCCCATCCCCCGACACGATCCCATTATCATCCATATGCTTATCCAAGGACTGTTGAAATGCCCCTAATGTGGCTGAGCTAACTGCATTGGCAGGCAGGGGGTTCCACATCCTTACCACTCTCTGAGTAAAGAACCTGCCTCTGACATCTATCTCAAATCTATTACCCCTCACTGTTTAGCTGTGCCCCCTCATACAAGCTGACGTCATCATCCTCGGAAAAAGACCCTCACTGTCCACCCGATCTCATCCACTTATCATCTTGTATGTCTCTATTAAATCCCCTCTGAACCACCTTCTCTCCAATGAGTACAGACCCAAGTCCCTCAGCCTTTCTTCAGAAGACCTTCGCTCCAGACCAGGCAACATCTCCTCTGGTGAATCTCCTCTGCACCTTTTCCAATGCTTCCACATCCTTCCTGTAATGGGGCGACCAAAACTGTACGCAATATTCCAAATGAGACCGCACCAGCTTTTTGGACAGTTGCAGCATGACATCACAGCTCTGGATCTCAATCCCTCTGCCAATAAAACCTAAAAGACCGGAAGCCTTCTTCACAGCACTATCAACCTGGATGGCAATTTTCAGGGATCGACATAGATGGACACCCTCTGCACAGCAACACTACCAACAATCTTTCCATTGACCCAATATTCTGCCGCCTTATTATTCATCCCAAAGTGAATCACCTCACATTTATCCGCATTGAAATCCATCTGCCACCTTTCCGCCCAATTCTGCAGTTCATCCAAGTCTACCTGCAACCTGCAACATTCTTCCACATTGTCCACCACTCCACTGACTTTAGTGTCAGCTGCAAACTTACTAACCCATCTACCAATGCCTCCGTCCAAGTCATTTATGAAAATGACAAACAGCAGTGGTCCCAAAACAGATCCTTGAGACAAACCAGTAGTGACCAGACTCCAGGCTGAATATTTTCTATCAAGCACCACTGGTTGCCTAGTTACCCAAAGCCAGTTTCTAATCCAACCTGCTAAATCTCCCTCAATCCCATGTCACCATGTTTTCTCCAATAGCCTACCATGTGGAACCTTATCGAAGGCTTTACTGAAGTCCATGTCCACCACGTCAACTGCCCGACCCTCATCCACGTGCTTGGTCACCTTCCAAAATTACTCAATGAGGCTTGTGAGACACGACCTGCCCTAGACAAATCCATGTTGACTATCTCCCATCAAATTGGTGCTTGCTCGATGATTATAAATCCTCTCTCTTATAATCCTTTCCAAAACTTTTCCTGCAACAGACGTAAGGCTCACTGGGTTTATAATTACCTGGGTCATCTCTACTGCCCTCTTTGAACAAGGGCACAACATTTGCAACCCTCCAGCCTTCTGGTACTAAACCTGTAGACAATGAGGACTCAAAGATCAAGGCCAAAGGCTCCGCCGCCTGTTCCGTAGCCTCCCAGAGAATCTGAAAGTTTCGAAGGATGATGCGTTGTATCCGGAGGTTGGTGGGGTGGTATGTTAGGACGAGGGAGACTTTGTTTTGGTTGTTGTTGCGGGGTGGGGTGAGAGGGATTTGTTGCAGGAAATGCTGGAGACACGGTCGAGGGCGTTATCAACCACAGAGCGGGGCAAGTTGTGGTCCTTGAAAAATGAGGACATCTGAGATATACGGGAATAGAATACCTCATCCTGGGAGTGCAGATGCAGATGCAGAGGCAAAGGAATGGGGAATAGGGGATGAATTGTTGCAGGAATATGGTGGGAGGAGGTGTAATCTTGGTAGCTGTGGGAATTGGTGGAGTTGAAATGGATATTTGTTTCTCAGTGGTTGGAAATAGAGAGGTCCAGGTAGGAGAGAGAGGTATCAGAGATTGTCCAGGTTAACTTCAAGTTCGGGAGGAAGGTGTTGGTGAAGTGGATGAACTGTTCGAGCCCCTTGTGGGAACACGAGCGGTGCCGATACGGCCATCGACGTAACGGAGGAAGAGGTGGGGTTGAGGGCCAGTGTAGGTACGGAAGAGGGAGCGTTCCATGTAACCTCCAAAGAGGCAGGCGTCGCTTGGGCCCATTTGGCTACCCTGGCCACCCCGTTTGTCTGAAGGAAGTGGGAGGAATTGAAAGAGAAAGTGTTGAGGGTTGTTCAAGGACCGGAACATCCCCCTCCTCAGTGGTCAAAAACGCCCTCGACCGTGTCACCCACATTTCCCACACCTCATCCCTCACACTCGCTCCCCATAATAACTACCAAAACAGTGTCCTCCTCACCCTCACGTACCACCCCACCAAACTCCGGATTCAATGCCTCGTCCTCCGACCCTTCTGCCATCTGCAATCCGACCCCACCACCAAAGACGTTTTTCCCACCACCCTTAGGTGACTCCCTCATCCGCTGCACACTCCCCTCGGCTGCATCCAAAACCAGCCCACCTATCCCATCCTGCAACCTCAAACCCCACCCCCGTTTCCTACCTCCTAACCTCTTCCCGCCCCCGAGACCTGTTCGTCCTCCCCGGACTGACCTATCCCCTCCCTACCTCCCCACCTACACTCACCTCGACTGGCTCCATCCCCACCTCTTTAACTTGTCTGTCTCCTCTCCACCTAACTTCTCCTCTATCCATCTTTGATCCACCTCCCCCTCTCTCGCTATTTATTTCAGAACTCTCTCCCCCTCCCCCTTTTCTGATGAAAGGTCTCGGCCCAACATGTCAGCTTTGGTGCTCCGAAGATGCTGCTTGGCCTGCTGTGTTCATCCAGCTGCACACTTTGGTATCTCTACATCTCTTAACAACCTCATTAAGTGAGTTGTAGAGAGAACTGTGCAGGGTAGACTTTGGGTTTATCATTCGAACTTGCCAGTCCTGAAAGATGAAAGTTGGTTTGTGTTGGATGTTTGTCTCATAGCTACGAAAGATACACTGAAAGGATTTTTCAAATCTTTTGTTGAGAATTGTACCCATTTAGTCACTAATCCTTTTCCTTTTTTAAAGCTTCCTTGGAAGTGACAAATTTCAAATATCTGCGGAATTTTATTGGCTTTGTACTGGTTCTCTGTGATTCTCTGTTAATGGCTCCACGACCTGCCAGCTAATTACAGAATTTATCATTGATGTGCTTCAGTCTTATACTATATATCCCAATTTCAGGAGAAAGTCCAGTGAGACCTTTTAAAGGAAAGGGGTTTAGAAAGAAAATCTATCGATCAAAATCATGAATAGTTGATAAATTATTTGCATTTCATATTTCCAGAACCTACCCCGGAAGAGAGAGCCCAGAGAATTGCCAAAGCTGTCCGCAAACAGTCAATAGAAATGAAGGAAAATTGGGAACAACTGAAAACCCGTGCGAGCAACTGGCAGAAACAGGTGGAAAAGATGTTGGAGAAACTTCAAGAACTGCAGAAAGCTCTGGATGATCTTGAGGCTCGTGTGATAACAGCTGAGGGGGTCCACACTGATTGGCAACCTGTGGGTGACCTGCTTATTGACTCATTGCAGGGTCACATTGATAAAACCACAGTAAGTGCAATTACATTACACTTCACTTAGGAACAGATGTAACCGCACTGTTGTATCGAGACGATCAGTAATATGAGTACTTCAATAATATTGATTGAATGGTTGTTAACTTAATTTGCAAATTAAAACTTAGTTGAGCATGCCTTCTGATGATATCACAACATGAATATCAATATAATTGAGGATTCTATTAGTCAGTGACATGAGCTGAGTTATCTGCTTGTTGCCATGTTATCAGCGTTAAAGGGAAAGTCTTAGCACGCCATTTGGCGACTCCTTTGAGAGAGACAACTGGTTACGAATTAACCTGAAGATCACCATGCCTCAGTCAAGTAGAGCAGTTGAGGCGAAGACCCTTTGTGGTAAGCTCACTGGTATGGCAATTGAGCCCTCTCTGCAGGGCATCAGTCTGCATCACAAACCAACTGTTCAGCCAACTGAATTTGAATAGAGTTTAGGATTGGAGAGCAATCCATGCAATTATTTTTTTAATGAATGTTTCTCACTGGGACTCTCTCACTGGCAAACTTTTTAAAAGCCAGCTCAGCCATACAGCCGAGATCAGTTCCTGATCTCGGCTGAATTTTTTGACCTGGGGTGGGTCAGCGTGAGGAGTTCAGTGATTGGAATGAATTCTCATGAAGTTAGCGACAGAGATACCACACGTGAATAGATCGATGTTTTGAGAAGAGGATGAGATATGAGCAAAAGTTTAATTGATGTGGAAGACCAGCCACAATCATCATCGACGGTGGAGCAGGCTTGAGCGGCCATGCAACATTGTGCTGCCGCTATTTGACTTGTTCTGTGGAAAGGAAGGAAAATGGTCCAAGTGTCAAAAATGCTGAAGACCACGTCATTCTACAACCTCAAAATTTGATTGTGTTCAGCATATTATCACTTCTGGTACCCCTAAATCCTGGTCAATCATCTCAGCAGCTCGACTCTGCCCAAAACCTGGTTACTTGTGACATTTTTGAAGGATCTTCCCAAGTCTGAAAATCATTTTTGTTTCTGTAGAATCAGAATTGGCCAGTGTGGAAGGAGGTCGTTTGGCATATCATAGCTCTTTGAAGTAACTCCCCTATTCGTCCCCCTCTGCTTGGCAATGACTTCAACCACTTATAAAATCTCTTTAATGGAGGGAAACTTTGAAGGCATCTGATTGGAGTATTAACGATCCCAGAATACAACTGAGCCTTATTAAGTTGTTAGTTCAGATGATCAAGAGCTTGATGAAAGAGGATTGTTTTAAAAAGTGCCTTAAAAGAGGAAACGTACAGAGGCTAAGAGGTGTCGGAAGTTAGCGAGTTTTGAGACGATTTGTTGCTCGGGTTGAGGTTCTGGATGTGAGTTTGCTCGCTGAAGGTGTAGGAAGTCTCTTCTTGGGTTTGAAGCCGACACAATTAAATGTTTGGCAACTAGTAGTGGGCCGTTTAAAATCAAGAGTGGGCAAGAGGACATAATTAGGCGAGTGCAGATATCCTGAAGTATAGTTGGACTGGTGGAGATTACCAAAATAGCGAGAGGCATAGCCAAGGAACGATTTGTAAACAAAAATGAGAATTTAATAAAATTACTGTTAATAGTATCAGTCAGGTAGAAAGTACAGAGAATAGGATTTGGTTCAAGGTGAGACTCGGGCAGTGGAGTTTTAGATGATGTCAAGTTTTCAATGGGCAAATGTGGGACTCCAACCGGGAATGCATTGGAATTGTCAGGTCCAGAAGTGAAGTAGTTCCAGATGAAGGTTTATCTGCTAATGAGCCAAGACAAGAGACAGGTAGGCAGGATTGAAAAGATGTAAAGAGACAGCTTTAGGGATTGCATCAATGTGTTGTTGGACGTTCATCATGGGATAAACAAGATGCCAAGGTTGTGCTGAGACAAGCGTAATATTACATTGTTGCCAAGGCGGAGTAATGCAATCAGTTGGGAGTGAATAGAGATTGGTGTGGGGACCACAAAGTGGTCTTCCCAGTTTTAAATTGTTATCTCTACATAGTTGCGCAACTTTATGTTCTGTTCAAAAGGCATTACTGACAAGAAAACAGAAGTTAGCCATTTGTTTACTTGTCAATATATCTTGATTTTTCCACCACATTCTCCAATTATTAACACAACATGTGCACTGTACGAACTGAACTGTTCAAACCTGAAAAGGAAATGTTAAAATTGTGGAATATAAAGTTAAATTTATTTCATTGAAAATTTAAATAAATTACATGAAGGTTTGACCAAGACTGCAAGGAATTAGATGGAACACCAGATGAATAAAACAAGCAGTAGTAAGGTGGTATTAGCTGGATGTTCCTGAAGAAAGAGAACACAGCCAACCTTTCTTCCATAAGGGGGATTAATTGTGTGGTGTCAGACACAGTCGATTCAATCATTCCTTCTGTCTTTACTGTCTGACTATACTATGGTTGTAATATTTCCTTTTTTAAATGCTCAAGGTTAGACATAGTTCACTTGACATTCTCATTTTATAAATTTTAAGAAGTTGACTTATTGTCAAGTCACGGTAGGATTGAAAACACATTCTGTAAGTGTTTGAAGTCAGAAGTCACATGACACCAGCTTATAGTCCAACAGGTTCATTTGAAATCTCACAAGCTTTTGGAGTGCAGCCCCTTCATCAGGTGCAGTTGGTGAGGTGACTACAGAGAGACACAGCTTATCAGCAGAGAGATCAAAAGATCATAGAATTGGCGTGAGTGGAGTGTCAGATAATAACTCTATACAGGTGACCAAGCGTGTCAGAGGCAAGTAAAGCGTTTATAAAGTCAATGTCAGTGCTGTGTTGTCATGATAATCAGGCAGCGCAACAGGAATGTACAAAAGGTGACATCTCAGGTCAGACTCTGACTTGTAGTTGAGAGGCTTGTGTTCAGAGTCTGTCTTAGAGTTTTAACCTTTATTTCAAAAGCAAGAATTTATAAGATACCACACTGACTGTAACTACAAGTTGTGTGTTTCTTCAACAAAATATCTGCAAACAAACAAACGTCCTGGATGAAGACTTATTATCTGACACTCCACTCACACCAGTTGTATGATGTTTTGATCTGTCTGCTTATCAATTGTGTGTCTGTGTGTTTTCCTCCCTGACCGCACCTGATGAAGTGACTGCACTCTGAAAGCTTGTGTGATTTCAAATAAACCTGTCAGATTATAACCTGATGTCATGTGACCTCTGACTTTGTCCATCCTAGTCCAACACCAGCACCTCCACATTATAACTGTTTGGAACCAAGTCAGTGCAACAGGTTTATGTCGAACATTTGACTTCGGAAGAATGCCTAGTGCTGAAAAGTTCATTAATAACAAAGGATTTCTTCATTGTGCCATCTATCGTAACATGCTGCGTCTCACAGTCATAATGAAAGGGTGGCCACTTCAATTTAGCAGGGCCAAGAACAGTTATGGACATTTTTAGCATGCGAGGAGGCCATTCAACCTATTTTATCTGTCCCAGCTCTCTCCCAGCACAACAAAATTAACCCTTCTCTCGAACTCATTGCACATATTTCACAGAATTGAAATATATAGGTACATACTTGGGAGATTTTAACATCAAGTGAGCGGTTCTCGCACTTCACCTTGTCACTAAAAATTGAAAACGTGACTTACAAAGAGTGGGTCTTCATTTTGTTCTGTTTTGATGATGAAGCAGATGCAAGTCAAAGTGCTGGAACTGGCCTCTTGAACTCATCAACTGTTCAACGTGCATAAAATGAATTCTGTGCGCATCTACGAAAAGCAGTTTTATGGAAGGAAAAGGTACCAAAGTAGATTTGGTGTATTGTGCTTGATGCTATTATACTCCAACCTGAGAAAACAGAACTCTACGACTGTGAGTGTCGAGTTCTGAGAGGGGGCTATCTTGTTTGAATTTACATTGCTAAGCCTAGGCCTATTTTCCCAACAGCAAAATTGGTAATCCAGCAAGAAATGGATATTTCTCACATTTGTTGGCTGTAAGTGTCTGTTTAAAGTTTCCTTATATACAGGTGCTTAACCTGCTTTTACAGTTTGAACAATGAAAATTTTTGGAATGGTTTCACCTCCAGTTTTCCTGTTGATACATATTTGGTATTTTTTCAGGGTAAGGACTATCTGCAAAATCTGAGTTTGGGTTTTGAAAGACAGCAGCCTTTGTTTTGGAGAGATAATGGGAACTGCAGATGCTGGAGAATGCGAGATAACACCGTGTGGAACTGGATGAAGACAGCAGGCCAAGCAGCATCTTAGGAGCACAAAAGCTGATGTTTCGGGCCGAGAACCTTCTTCAGAAAATGGGGAGGGGGTGAGGGTTCTGAAATAAATAGGGAGAGAGGGGGAGGCGGATGGAAGATGGATGGAGGAGAAGATAGGTGGAGAGGAGAGTATGGGTAGGGAGTCAGTCTGGGGAGGCCGGAGAGGTCAAGGGAGCGGGATGAGGGGAAATAGGGGTGCGGCATGTGGTGGGAGGGGGGATGGGTGAGAGGAAGAATAGGTGAGGGAGGCGGGGACGAGCTGGGCTGGTTTTGGGATGCAGTGGGAAGATTGGAGATTTGGAAGCTTGTGAAATCCACACTGATACCATTGGGCTGCAGGGTTCCCAAGCAGAATATGAGTTGCTGTTCCTGCAACCTTGGGGTGGCGTCATTATGGCACTGCAGGAGGCCCAGGTTGGACATGTTCTCTCGGGAATGGGAGGGGGAGTTGAAATGGTTAGTGACTGGGAGGTGCAGTTGTTTATTGCAAACTGAGCGTCGGTGTTCTGCAAAGCGGTCCCCAAGCCTCTGCATCGTTTCCCCAATGTAGAGGAAGCCACAACGGGGACAGCGGATGTTTTGGATATTTCTTAAGCATTGATTTTCATTCAGAGTTGGTTCGATTTTGCTGAAGCAATAGACATAATTCAGTATGACGTAGACAATGTCAGAGTTAATGTTTCGCGTCCTGTGACCCTTCCTCAGATCTCACTCTTCACTGATGCTGCCAGACCTGCTGAGCTTTTCCAGCAACTTCTGCTTTTGTTGCTGATTTACAGTGCCCACAGTTCTTTTGTTTTTTACGACACAGACAAAAGTTGATCTCTGCTGGAAGCATGATGCTGCATTCTCCAACTTCCCTGCCTTTTTGTAATATAATATTGTCTTTTTAGGACAGAAGTGCCTTTTTTTTGTTTGTTTTAACTTGCGCGCATACTTTCTATGCAGGTTAAAAGTCTACTCCTTTTCAGTTCTGTGCTGCATCATGAAGACTTGGAACAATTTTTTTTATAAAGTAGAAAATCAGTGTGGTTTGTTTTCCAAAATGTGATGTGTAAGTGCAACACTTAACAGTGTGTTCATCAAACTATTGTTTCCTTTGATCTTTGTGTTGCAGAAATTTCTAGAATCATTTCATATATATTTTTCTTGATATATTTTATCAGCTTTCCTGGAGCAAGTCTGTTTTCCTTTGGATGAGACGACTTTCAGACACAGTCCCTTTATTATGAGATTTAATTGCGGTAAAATGAGGAGGATTTTTATTCACTGAGACACACATGACTATATGTTTAAAGCATTGGAAAATGCATTCTGTTCGGACTGTCATGTTATCTGGTGTTTGTACCAGGCTTTCCGATTAAATGCAAGTGATTAAGGATGCTAATGATGCCACATGCTATTTCAAGAGGAAATGAACATACAAGTAAGGATCTTATGCCACATTTATACAGAGCATGGATGCAGTGACTGAGTGAAATGGGATGCAGTGACTGAGTGAAATGCTCACAGCGAATTGCCCCCTCCATCCTGACCCGCTCACAGCGACTTGCCCCTCCAGTCCAGACCCGCGCTCAGCGACTTGCCCCCTCACTCCTGACCCGCTCACAGTGACTAGCCCTTGCAGACCTGACCCACTCACAGCGAATTACCCCTGCAGTCCTGACCCGCACATTGCGAATTGCCCCTGCAGTCCTGACCCCCTCACAGCGACTCGCCCCTTCAGTCCTGTCCCAATCACAAAGACTTGCCCTCTCCGTCCTTACCCGCTCACAGTGACTTGCCCCTGCAGTCCTGACCCCCTCACAGTGACCTGCCCCCTCACTCCTGACCCGCTCTACATTGAGGAAACCAAGCAGAGGCTTGGGGACCGCTTTGCAGAACACCTCCGCTCGGTTCGCAACAAACAACTGCACTTCCCAGTCGCGAACCATTTTAACTCCCCTTCCCACTCCTTAGACATGTCCATCATGGGCCTCCTGCAGTGCCACAATAATGCCACCCGAAGGTTGCAAGAACAGCAACTGAAAATCCGCTTGGGAACCCTGCAACCCAATGGTATCAATGTGGACTTCACCAGCTTCAAAATCTCCCCTTCCCCAACTGCATCCCAAAACCAGCCCAGTTCTTCCCCTCCCGCTACTGCATCACAGAACCAGCCCAGCTGTTCCCTTCCCCCGACTGCTTCCCAAAACCAGCCCAGCCTGTCTCCGCCTCCCTAACATGTTGTTCCTCTCACCCATCCATTCCTCCCACCTCAAGCCACACCTCCATTTCCTACCTACCACCTCATCCTGCCTCCTTGACCTGTCCGTCTTCCCTGGACTGACCTATCCCCTCCCTACCTCCTCCACCTGTACTCTCCTCTCTACCCATCTTGTTTTCTCTCCATCTTCGGTCCGCATCTCCCCCCCCCTCCCTATTTATTCCAGTTCCCTCTCCCATCCCCGTCTCTGATGAAGGGTCTAGGCCTGAAATGTCAACTTTTGTGCTCCTGAGATGCTGCTTGGCCTGCTGTGTTCATGCAGCTCCACACTTTGTTATCTTGGATTCTCCAGCATCTGCAGTTCCCATTACAAGTGGCATTTTCCTCTTCATCAAAGTTTGTGCAAAAGCAACACGATATGGGGCGGCACAGTGGCTCAGTGGTTAGCACTGCAGCCTTACAGCACTGGGGACCCAGGTTCAATTCCAGCCTCAGGCAACTGTCTGTGTCGAATTTGCCCTGTGTCCCTGTGTCTGCGTGGGTTTCCTCCAGGTGCTCCGGTCTCCTCCCACAGTCCAAAGATGTGCACGCTAGGTGGATTGGCCATGCTAAATTGCCCACAGTGGGTCTGGCTGGGATGCTCCAAGGTTTGGTGTGCACTTGTTGGGCCAAAGGGCCTGTTTCCACACTGTAGGGAATCTAAACAATCCTGTTCCCACATCTCCATGTTATAACCCTGCTGATCACTGCGCACAGAGGTTTGATAACAAAAGGATAACAATAATATTCAAACCCAGTGCTGGAGATGTATTTTAAATACACTGAGGCCAGTGTCGATCTCCAATTCAACTTTTATTTACAAATGAACCGTCTTCAACTTCAGCACTGCCTCATTCAGAGATAGTTGCCAGGGTGTCAGCATCTCTGACCCTCACACTTCTTATCTGTCAGCCAGGGCTCCCTGATTTGGGCTGTTAATATGGACCCGTCAGGCAACTCATATTCTGTGAGGTTCACCTGGCCGACCTGGTCACAAACCAGTGCGGTGTGTTCATCGAAAATCAAACATGTACTAGAAAGATACCATTCCATACCAGTGTAAAGGAAGGCATGAGGCTAAACTGGGGAGGGAAGGGAACTGCTTATTGGGGGTGGCCCAGAGAGTGGAAGAAAATTGAATGGGAAGAAGACCATTTGAGACTGAGGGAGAGAGATGTAATTGCCTTGAATGAGGCATTCCAATTGCGAAATGGATTTTTGTGTGTACACCATGTTCAATTTCCCTGATCTTAATCTGTACTCCTCTTTAAATCATTCGTATCTGAAATTTCTGTATCATTTCCAAATGTTCTGTCTCGAATGTTATGCTGTTGGAATTGGTTGAACTGCAGAGATATTATTTATTTGCACAAATGTGTTCAGTGAAATGAGTTGCATGCTACATATGTATTATTCTTCCTGATTGCATTATACGCATACAAATTAAAGTTAGTTCCACTTTTGAACAACAAACTGCTTTTAGATGTATGATGTATCTCATTTGCCTGCCACTTAGTCTTGTTGATGAGTTGTGTTTCTGTTTTGTGAAGAAATATGAATGAGCTGGAGCACTAAGGGCAATGCCCAATGTGGTGATCTTCCAACATTGCAGCTGGAAGGTGGAGCAGGGAGGGGGAATGGTTTACACAAGAACTATTACAGAGGGAAATGGAGAGCCAGGTGATGTATGTGGCAGCACCGAGACAGGGAGGAGAATGAAATGCAGCCTGAAGGGGAATCTGGCTGTCGTCTCAAAGGCACAGGCTAAATGGAAGAGGACAGAAAGGATTCACTCAGAGGAAGAGAAGATCAGACGAGACTGAGTGTGAAACAGGCAATAATCATTGGCAAGTTACTGATAGGAGGGTGAATCAATCGGGCTCACTTTAAGACTGTTTACAGTTACCACATAGTTCCTGGGAGATGTGTAGACTGTTTACAGTTACCATATAGTTCCTGGGAGATGTGGAGATCAGGCCAGGCTCATACAGAAACGCTTCCCGGAGTAATTAACATGGAGACCCCACTGGGAAAGAGTGAGGGGTTGGCTGTCCTGCTTCCACTGCTGCTGGTGAGGTCCAGGCCAGTCATTCTGGCCAGAGACTTCAGCTGCATCATCGGCACGAATGAACAATATGGAGGGTATGACAGTGAACTGGACTCGACGTCCAGATTTCTGATGGAAACGGTTAAAGTTGCTAAGCTGCACAACATCTTCAGCACCCCTGAAGACTGAGCGTAGAGTAGAAACGCCTGTTCATAGCCAGATGGGTCCATACACCCATTGGATAGATTTCCTGTTTGCGCCCACACGTCCTCGATCATATCCATTGAAGTCAAGCCGGTGTTCTTCTCTGACTACTGCCTCCTGCTGGCTGACTGTCACCGACAGGATGATCAGCGGGCTGGCAAGGGAACATGGAAGCTGAATGTGAAACTGTTGACCCCAGAAAAATCATTAAGAAGCTCAAAAGAGAGCACACAGGTTGGAGAACGATGGAGACCCTTTTTGCACTCGGTGGGAGGCAGTCAAAGGGAACATCAAGAAGTTCTTTGTCCTGAAAAGTGTTCAGAAGATGAGAGAGAGTTGGGCAAAACTGTTAAAACTCCAGAAACCTGTGCAAAGCCTACTCTTACTACAGACAATCGGGTCAATGTCACGGAGGAGCCCCAGGAGGTGTCGAGGCAGCAAGCCTCACTCTCTGCCTTGGAGGCCTCCAAGATAATCTTGCGGTTCAGGGTCTGCACTGTGGAGCAAGAGAGAATAACAGTCAGAGACAGACAGCACTGAAACAGACCGTTTGGTCCAACTTGTTCATGCTGACTCGATATCCGAAATAAATGTAGTCCCATTTGCCAGCATTTGGCCCATATCCCTCTGAACTCTTCCTATTCATTTTCTCATCCAGATGGCTTTTAAATGTTGAAATTGTACCAGCTTCCAGTCCTCTCTCTAGCAGCTCATTTCAGACATACACCACCCTCTGCATGAAAATAATGTACCTTAAATCCCTTTTAGATCTTTCCCCTGTCACTTTAACCTATGCCCTCCAGTTATGGACTCTCCCACCCCAGGGAAAAGACAATGTCGACAAACCCTCTCCATGCCTCTCATGCTGTTACTAATCTCTATAAGGTCATCCCTCAGCCTATGATGCTCCAGGGAAAATAGACCCAGTCTATTCAGCCTCGTCCTTTTGCTTTAACCCTCCAACCCAGTCACCATCCTTGTAAATCTTTTCTGAACCCTTTCCGGTTTCACAACATCCTTCCTACAGCAGGGAGACTGGAATTAGAAACAGTTTTCCAATGGAGGCCTAATCAATGTCCTTTAAAGCTGCATGTGACCTAATGAGATGTGTTCACATTCCTTCTTCTTGAAGATGCTAAAGGAGAGCTCTGTGCTCAGCAGCCTGAAGGATGAACATAGCTCAATAAGTTTGTCACAATCTGATATCCTGAAGCTCAGCAAATCCTTTTAAGCCAGTCCCGATGACACTATGACCACAGCCAGCGCAATGACACCCAGTCATTCCTGTCCTCGATCCTGGGGGTCTTAGACAACACCAAGCAGGAGAGCCTGGACCGACCATTATCTCTGGATGAGCTGGAGAAGGCCTTCGAGTCCTTAGAAAAGAATAAAACTCTGGGAAGTGATGCCTTTCCAGCCGAGTTGTATTCAGCTCTTTGGGAGTTGATTAGCCAGGGCCTGCTGGAGCTGTACGACAGTATGCTTCTGTCAGGTACTATGAGCGAATCCATGAGGAATGGTATCATCACCCTGACCTGCAAGTGGAAGGGATTGAGGGAGTAAGTTCGAAATCAGCGACCAATATAATTGGCGAATGTAGCCGACGAAATCCTGTCTCAGTCATTTGTAACTGGGTCAGGTCTGCTCTGCGATTGGTGATTGACCCTGACCAAACCTGTGCTGCAGGGGACAGGACGATCTCTGAGAGCCTCGCGCTCCTAGGGATACGGTCACCGACAGGCAGAACAGAGGGGTGGATACCTGCCTCATCAGCCTGGACCAAGAGAAGGCCTTTGGCAGGATATTGCATACCAACATGGGCTTTGGGGAGAGAATCTGCAATTGGGCCCGACAGATCTACACCGACATCATGAGCGCAGTCTCAATCTGCGTATGGGAATCACAGAGCTTACCCATCAGATCCAGGGTCTGGCAGGGCTGCCCACTCTCTCGTGCCTTTTTGTGTGCTCTATCGATCCCTTTGCTGAGTCCATCAGTAAGGATGTGAGCCTGAGAATTGTGATTATTCCAGGTAGAGCGGGCCTGCAGGTCAAAGCGTCCCTGTAAGATAACGATGTCACCAATCTCTGCTCAGCCCCAGTGTCAGTGCGCAGGTTCATGAGCATCTGTGACCCTTTCAAACTGGCCTCGGGAGCCACGGGAAATCGAGACAAGAGTGAAGCCATGTTCTTTGGGATCTGGCCTGAATGATCCTTCATTCCCTTCACCGTCAGGGCAGATTACCCAAAAGTGCTGGGCACACAGTTCAGAGAGCCTGGGGCGTGCAGAAAGCCTTGGGAGGTGCACATTGTGGGTAAAATCCTGGTCATCAGGTGTGAGGCACTCTCTCTGTTGTTGTGCATGGCACAGTTCTGGCCCATCACCCACACTGCACTGTTTCCCTCATCCGAGCCATCTTCCATTCCTACTGGAAGCCTAAGATAGACCGTGTCTGCAACAACTCCATGTACTAAGCTCTGGCTAAGTGGGGGAAGAACGTACCCAATGTCACCCTCATCCTGATGTCCACCTTGTTGTGCATTAAGCTGTGTGTAGACTCTCAGTACGCAAAGACCAAGTGTCACTAGGTACTGAGGTACGACCTGATCCTAGTGTTGCGAACGAAGGGACTGGCCTCTCTGCCACGGAAAGCTCCAAGTATTTGGACCGTTCTATAACATATGTCCTTTGTTGTGAAATTTGCAAAGAAACAAACCTCTGACCGCCAGTCCATCAGGTCGTGGTCAGCACGCAGCATGCTCGAGACCCTGTGGGAAAAGGAGAGGCTGGATCCTGTCGTGTAGTTCCCAGAGCAGACTGACAAAGTCATTTGGTACAATGTCTCATCATCAGAACTTTCTAACAAACAACAAAACATCGATTGGCGGGTGGTGAGAATCCTGTCAGATTGTTTATGTGCACCTTGTTGGCCTGTGCCACAGTACACTGCCCTGGAAGTGGCTGTGGGTGAAACCCGAAACATCAGCTTTCCTGCTGCCCTGATGCTGCCTGTCGTGCTGTGTTCATCCAGCCCACACCTAGTTATCGCAGACTCCAGCATTAGCAGTTCCTACTCTCTCTCGGCTCAGTGTGAGACCTTTTACAGTTACCGTATAGCTACAGGGAGTGTGTGGATGAGGCCAGGCTCAATGTTTACCTTCAGCAGATAGTTATTGGGAGGTGCACGGATGAGGACAGACTTGCTGTGAGACTGTTCACAGTCACCGTATAGTAAGTCGGAAGCATGGAGATGAGGCCAGGCCCACTGTGATACTGTTTACAATCACTGTTTAGTTTCAGGGAGGAGTGTAAATAAGGCCATGCTCGGTGTGAGACTGTTTTGTGTCCCTAGAGGTGTGTCAGTGAGGTGAGGGCAATTGTCAGACCGTTTACACTCAAGCAGGACTTCCTGTGAGTTGTGCGAATGAGGCCAGGGCCACTGTGAGACCATTTCCAGTCACCGCATCATGACGCGGAAGCGTGTAGATGCTGCCAGGCTCCCTGTCAGTAACCAGGTGGTGTGTCCACGAGGCATAACTGGGATGCACTAAAAGCTTGGGGCATAACTGGGACGATGGGGCTGCTGCTGCCGAGGCACAGTCGGGAAGGACCACTGTCTGAGGTTTTCCTGCTGAAGGTAAATGAGGGTCCATTCAGTTATCGGACCCTCCCCGTGTCTCACATGTATGTAAATAGTTTTGTTGTATGTCTATGAGAGGTCTTTGGTTCATTGGGTGGAGCCAAAGTCCAATGCTTTATTTGTTTATTTGATACGCAGCTGGACAGAACGCAACTGCAGTTGTGACATTGTACATATACAAAGAGATTTCTTGTGAAAAAGGTGTATTTTTCAAATCAGAAATGTGACTGGGAGGAGTGTGGATGAGCCCAGGCTCACTGTGGGTCTGGTTACGGTCACCACATTGTCACTAAGATGTGTGTATATGAGGCATGGCTGACTGTGAGACTGAAAAATCACTGTAATTAATAAGAGTTTGTTTCTTCAATTATTTGTTGGATGTGTGTGTCACTGACTGGCCCAGCATTTATTGCCCATCTCTAATTGCCCTGGAGATGTTGGTGGTGAGCTGCCTTCTCGAACCACTGCAGTTCACCTGCTGTGGGTTGCCCCCACAGTGCCATGAGGGAGGGAATTCCCATCTTTTGAACAGTCGCAGTGAAGGATTCCGGATATATTTCGAAATCAGAATCACGAGTGGCTTGGAGTGGGATTGAAGGAGGTGTTCCCATGTACTTGATGCCCTTGTCCTTCGAGATGGAAGCTGTCATGGGTTTGGAAGGTACTGCATGAGGAGCTTTGGCGAATTTCTGCCGTGCATCTTGTAGATCGTACACCTTTCTATAATCCGTAAAAAGCGGGCTTCACTGTAAATAACCCCAAAAACGCAGAGTCCTGTTTAAACGAACTTCTACAACATCAACTTCACCCCCTGAAATTATACGCTCAAATACAGAGACCCCTTTAAACGAACAAACACATATCCCCCCGGAAGTAAAAGGTGAAATACCGGGCTCCTTCTGAACAAAGCCGAAGGCACAGAGCACCTGTCAATACACCCCAACATCGAGCCGACCTGTATATTATCCGTAAAACAGGGCCCCTTACAAATAAACCCTAAAAGACAGAGCTGGCTGTAAGTAAAGAGCCCCTTGTAAATAAATACCAAAACACACAGTAAAAACCGGAAGAACTGCGGATGCTGCAAATCAGGGAAAATAGACAAAGTTGCTGGAAAAGCTCAGCAAGTCTGACACCATCTGTGAGGGAAAAGAAAGAGTTAACGTTTTGGGTCAGGTGATCCTTCCTCAGAACCTCTGGCTGGCGCGTCTTCAGTAATGCAGGGTCAGTTGCTTTAAAATATCCTTTTTCTGTGAGGCTCTATAACATAATAATAGAAAAACATCAGAACTAAGCAGGAGGAGGCCATCCGGCCCCTCGAGACTGCCCCGCTGTTCAATAAGATCCTGGCTGATCTTTTTGAGACTCAGCTCCACTCACCCACTCGCTCACCATAAACCGAAATTCCTTTCATTTTTATAACGTGATCTGGTCTTGCCTTAACCACATTCAACGAGGTAGTTTCAACTGCTTCACTGGGCAGGGTATTCCACAGATTGACAACTCTTTGGGTGAAGAAGTTCCTCCTGTCCTCAGTCTGACATCTGCTTCCTTTTATTTTGAGCTATACCCGCCTCGTCCTCGTTTCACCTGCCAGTGGAAACAACCTCCCTGTCTCCACCTTATCTATTCCCTTCATAATCTTGGATGTTTTTATAAGCTTCTGAATTCTTCTGAATTCCCATGAGTATAATCCCAGCCAACTCAGACTCTCCTCATATTCCAACCCTCTCAACTCGAGAATCAACCAAGTCAGTCTCCTCTGTGCCCCCTCCAGTGAGAGTATATCCCTTCTCAAGTCAGGAGACCAAAACTACACACAGTATTCCAGGTAGAGCTTCATCAGGACCCTATACAGCTGCAGCATAGCCTCCCTGTTTTTAAACTCCATCCATCTCGCAATGACAGACAAAATTCTATTTGCCTTTATAATTACCTGCTGCAATGTTACTTTTAGCGAATCCTGCACAACGACACCCAAGTCACTTTGCACAGTAACATGCTGCAATTTTTTTACCATTTGAAATATAGCCTACTTTGTTGTTATTCCTATCAAAATGGATGACCTCACATTTATTGACATTGTACTCCATCTGCCAGACCATTGCCCACTCACTTAGACTGTATAACCATCTGCAGGCCTTCAGTTCTTCTGCACACTTTGCTCTACCGCTCATCTTAGTGTCATCTGCAAATGTTGACACACCACACTTCGTCCCCGACTATAAATCATCGAAATCAATTGTAAACAATTGCAGTCCCAACACTGATCCCTGAGACACACTACTAGCCACTGACCGCCAACCAGATAAACACCCATTTACCCCTACTCTTTCACTATGAAAGGGAGACTGAATTAAAATGCTCCTTCCACCCCATTTACAGCCCTTTCACAGTTTTAATCCTCACGGCTTTATTTTGCTGACAGCTGAAAAACGTGTGTCTACATCAGTGTCTATCCCTGAGTACATGTTAATTTTCTAACCTATTCAGAACAATACCATTGTGTCATCGTTTGAAGAAGCATAATATTAATCAGCCCTCAGCAACCGTCTCCCAGGACTTGAATAGCTTGCAGGATATCAAACAAGTTTTCTGCATTAGCAGAGATAATAGGAACAGCAGATGCTGGAGAATCTGAGATAACAAGGTGTAGAGGTGGATGAACACAGCAGATCAAGCATCAGAGGAGCAGGAAGATTGATGTTTCAGGCCTAGATGCTTCTTCAGAAATTGGGAAGGGGAAGGAGGTTCTGAGATAACGAGAGAGAGACGGATAGAAGATGCATAGAGGAGAAGGTAGATGGAGAGGAGACAGACAGGTCAAAGAGGTGGGGTTGGAGCCAGTAAAGGTGAGTGTGGATGGGGATGTAGGAAGGAGCTGGGTCAGTCCAGGGAGGATGGACAGGTCAAGGGAGCGGGATGAGGTTAGTAGGTAGGAGACGGAGGTTGGGGCTTGAGGTAGGAGGAAGGACAAGGGGAGGGAGGCAAGGGCGAGCTGGGCTGGTTTTGGGATGCGGTGGGGGAGGAGAGATTTTGAAGCTTATGAAGCCCACATTGACACCATTGGGCCACAGGGTTCCCAAGCGGAATATGAGATGCTGTTCCTGCAACCTTTGGGTGACATCATTGTGGCACTGCAGGAGGCTCAAGATGGACATGTCGTCTGAGGAATGGGAGGGGGTGTTGAAACAGTTCACGACTGGGAGGCGCAGTTGTTCAGTGCGAACTAAGTGTAGGTATTCTGCAAAGCGGTCCCCAGGCCTCCACTTGGTTTCCCCAATGTAGAGGATGCCACAACGCGAACGGTGAATGCAGTATACCACATTGGCAGATGTGCAAGTGAACATCTGCTTGAGGTGGAAAGTGTTCTTAGGGCCTGGGATGGGGAGTGAGGGGAGTGGTGTAGGGGCACGTGTAGCACTTCTTGCAGTTGCAGGGAAAAATGTGCCAGGTGTATTGGGGCTGGAGAAGAGTGCGGAGCAGACAAGGCAGTCACAGAGACAGTGGTCCCTCCAGAAAGCAGATAAGGGTGGGGAGGGAGAAATGACTTTGGTGGAGTCGGATTGCAGATGATGGTTGGAGGATGAGACGTTAGATCCAGAGGTTGGTGGCGTGGTACGTGAGGATGAGGGGGATTGTGTTTTGGTTGTTATTGCGGAGAGGGGGCATGAATTACGGGAAATGTGGGAGACGCGGTCAAGGGCGTTCTCGACCACTGTGGGGGTCGGGGGGAGGATTTGCGGTCCTTGAAATATTAGGAAACCTGAGATGTATTGGAGTGGAATGCCTCATCCTGGGAGCAGGTGTGGCGGTGGTGAAGGAATTGAGAACAGGGGATGTTTTTTTTGCAGGAAGGTGGGTGGGAGGAGATGTCTTCTAGGTCGCTGTGGGAGTCGGTGAAATAGATATCAGTTTCTAGGTGGTTGCCGGAGATGGAAACAGAGAGGCCCAGGAAGGTGAGACAGGTATGAGAAATAGTCCAGGTGAACAGGTATCAGAAATCGCCCAGGTGAACTTCTGGTTGGAGTGGAAGGTGTTGGTGAAGTGGATGAACTGTTCAAGCTCCTGGTGGGAGCACAAGGCGGCGCCGATACAGTCGTTAATCTTATGGAGGAAGAGGTGGGTTTCGGGCCAGTGTAACTACGGAAGAGGGACTGTTCCATGCAACCTACAAAAAGGCAGGCATAGCTTGGGCCCATGCGATGTTTCTTGTGACTGCAGCCCCCTGGCGGCCCGCCCGTGGTGGTGCTCATCTTTGCTGCGATCTGCCGGCTCGGTCCCCGAAAGGCAGCATCGGTTCCCCATCCCCGCCCTCCCTACAAACCAACCCTTTAAAGGCGGAAGGCACCCACCCCCTTATCATAAAGGTCAGGTTGTGGGGTGGGGGGGGGGGCACGGCAAGAGGGTGCCAGAGGCTGCATTTATTTTGGCGCAACCCTAATCTGGGGGTTATCTTGCACCCCCGCGCCCCCCAAAATAGGGATTATGGGTGCACACCGCTAATTTTGGATTCCTCTTTAGAATAAAAAGTAGAGGGGGAGTGTGAATAGGGTTTTGGGATGGGGGATGGGGGATGGGATAGGGTGTGGGTGTGGGGGTGGGGGTGTAGGTCGGGTTGGGGGAGAGGGGGAAGAAGGTGCCCCTCTCCTTCCATTTAAGGGTGCGTACCCACAATTTGGCCCCTTAGGCTCTTTCCTGTTCTGGTTAGGGTTAGGCCAACGGTGAAGGTGAGGGTTTGGGCTGAGGTTAGGGTGAGGGCTGATGCCTGGCACTCCCTCCATACTGACCCTCTAATATCTATGTACACCCTAAAACACAGAGTTTCCGGTAAATATGCCCTCAAACACAGAATACCGTGTAAATCAGCCCAAAAAAGAGAGGGCCGTGAAGATAAGCCCTGTAACGCTGAGTTCACTGTAAATAAACCCTAAAACACAGATCACTGTAAACAAACCCAAAGACACAGAAAACCCTGTAAATAAACCATGAAATACAGAAAACCCTGTGAATAAACTCTAAAAACACAGATCTCACTGTAAATAAACCCTAAACACAGATCTCACTGCCGACAAACCCTCAATCAGAGAGCTCCCTGTAAATAAACCCTAACACAAAGCTAGCTGTAAATAAACCCTAAAACACAGTGCCCTCTGTAAACAAGCTCTAAATCGGAGCTCACTGTAAATATTCCCTAAAACACGGAGATCACTGGAAAAAAGAAACTCAGAACAAAGAGCTGCTCGTAAATTTTCCTAAAACACAGAGTCCCTTGTAAAAAGCCCGAAAACACAGAACCTCCTGTAAATAAAACCTAGAACACAGAACCTTCTGTAAATAAACTATTAAACACAGAAACAAAGTTGCTGGAAAAGCTCAGCAGGTCTGGCAGCATCTGTGGAGGAGAAAAATGAGTTAACTTTTCGAGCTTGGGTACCCTTCCATTCTGAGGAAGGGTTGCTGGACCTGAAAGGTTAACTCGTTTTTCTCCTCCACAGATGCTGCCAGACCTGCTGAGCTTTTCCAGCAACTTTGTTTTTGTTCCTGATTTACAGCATCCACAGTTCTTTTGGTTCTTATTAAACACAGAACCCACATTAGATAAAACCTAAAGCACAGAGCTCAAGTACATAAAGTACATAACCATAAACGCAGAGCCCCCAGTAAATAAGATTTAGGGCTGAGGCTAGGTTTCATGTTTATGCAAGTGTGAACATTAGGGCTGAGGCGAGGCTTAGGTTTAAAGCTGGTGTTATCTCTGAGGGTAGCGTGGAAGAAAGCAGCTTTGCATTCCCAGAGACAGAGCTGAGGGAGAGCATCTGTGTATTCCATAGGAGGCACGGGAACCATTGTAACCTTAACAGATCAAATAATATGACAGATTAGTTTACAATTAAAGATCATTGTGACTGTGGTCACAAGGTGAAGAGCTGGATGAACGCAGCAGGAAAAGCAGCAACAGAGGAGCAGGAAAGCTGACGTTTCGGGCCGAGACCCTTCTTCAGAAATGGGGGAGGGGAAGGGGGTTGTGAAATAAATAGGGAGAGAGGAGAGGCCGATAGAAGACGGATAGAGGAGAAATTAAGTGGGAGGACGGCATAGGTGGGAGGAAGGACAGGTTAGGGAGGCAGGGACCAGCTGGGCTGGTTTTGGAATGCGGTCAGGGGAGGGGAGATTTTGAAGTTTGTCAAGTCCACATTGACACCATTGGGGTACAGGGTCCCTAACCTGTCATTCCTCCCACCTCAAAACCCAGCCCCATCTCCTACCGACTAACCTCATCCTGCCCCCTTGGCCTGTCCATCCTCCCTGGACTGACCTATCTCCTCCCTAACTCCCACCTACATTCACCTTTACTGGCTCCATCCCTGCCTCTTTGGCTTGTCTGTCTCCTCTCCACCGATCTTCTCCTCTATCCATTTTCTGTCTGCCTTCCCCTCTCTCCCTATTTATTTCAGATCCCCCTCCCCCTACCATTTCTGAAGAAGGGTCTCGCCCAAAATGCCAGGCTTCCTGCTCCTTTGCTGCTGCTTGGCCTGCTGTGTTTATCCAGCTCTGCACCTTGTTAACCCTGTAAATATGCTCTCAAGCACAGACACCCCTTTAAATAAATCCTAAGAAGGGTCATTCAGGAAATAAAATATAAAAGAAACCATAAAAGCCAGAGTCCCTGTAAATAAAGTGTAAAACATCGAGCTCCAAGTAAATAAATCCTGAAACACAGTGCCCTCTGCAAATCCTCCCTTAAACGAAGCCTCCCGCAAACAAACTCGCAGAGGCGACTGCAAACCCCAAAACACAGGACCTCCAGTTAATAAAGCCGAAAACAGAAGGCCCACTGTAAATCAACATGAAAAAACACAGCTCCCACTGCAGCACTGCGAATTAGTCGGATTGAGTTAGTACCTCAGTCAGCAAGTCAGTTCTGAGGCAGGGCCTCTTTGTCAAAGAGTCAGATTTGAGGGAGTACCATTGGATGATGGTTATTGCAGCACTGTGAGAGTACTGGAGTGAGAGAGCACCTCACTGTCAGAGGGTCAGTACTGAGGGGGTACCTCACTGTCAGAGAATCAGTACCGAGGGAGTACCTCACTGTCAGAGGGTCACTTCTGAGGGAGTATCTCACTGTCAGAGAATCAGTACTGTGGGAGTACCTCACTGTCAGAGGGTCAGCATTGAGGGAGTTCCTCACTGTCAGACAATCAGTACTGAGGGAGTACCTCACTGTCAGAGGGTCAGTACCGAGGCAGTACCTCACTGTCAGAAAATCAGTACTGAGGGAGAACCTCACTGTCAGAGGGTCACTACTGAGGGAGAACCTCACTGTCAGAGGGTCAGTACTGAGGGAGTACCTCACTGTCAGAGAATCAGTAGTACTGTGGGAGAACCTCACTGTCAGAGGGTCACTACTGAGGGAGAACCTCACTGTCAGAGGGTCAGTCCTGAGGGAGTACCTCACTGTCAGAGGGTCAGTCCTGAGGGAGTACCTCACTGTCAGAGGGTCAGTACTGAGGGAGTTCCTCACTGTCAGAGAATCAGTACCGTTGTCATGTTCGTTTTCGGAGACCCTCACGGATTTGTAGCAATAACAAGATACTGACCTGTTCAGAAAAACACGAATCCTTTTATTACCAAGCAAGTCCAAGCTGTGGAGAATCACAGTACTTAACCCGGCACAGAGCGCAGAGTCTCGCAGGTGATTCTCCCCGAGCAGCGGACAGTCCCCGCTCTTCATACTTTACAAAATACATGATACATAAAATAATTACACATTTTACAATGACATGATACATGAAACAATTACTACAACAGACAAAGACAGGATACCAAACAATTATTATATCAAGAACATAAAAGACCAGGATATAGTGCCGAAGATAATAAAATGTGAGGCTGGATGAACACAGCACATCTCAGGATGCTGCTGGACTTGCTGTGTTTGTCCAGCCTCGCATTTTATTATCTTGGATTCTCCAGCATCTGCAGTTCCCATTTTCACAGGATATAGTATCGATTGCTCTTGAAGTGGCTGCTGATGGCCTGAGGCGATTTCAAGTTGTTATCCGGACAGATTGTTCTAGCCAGACACACTGGCAACTTGAAATCACAAATTCAGTGCCCTGGCCCCTGTGCCAGCGACAGAAGTGGCATGCTTTAGAAGTTTCACACCTTTACAAATGTTCCCCACCTAACCCTATTTGAAACAGTTTAATTCTAATTTTATTCAGTCAGGAAGCTTAAGACAGTGTCTGCACACCGATGTGTGGGAAGACAAAGAGTTACAAAAGTTTTACACTGAATTCCGAGCTGGGCAGGAAGCTTCAGGGCAGTGCCTGCATCCCTGTGCGTAGGCAGGTAAAAGACTTTAATTTGTAGAAGTATAGAAATCAATGGGATGTTATACAATAACATCTCATTGTGAGAGTACCTCATGGTCAGAGGGTCAGTACCGTAGACGTGCAGTGTTGTCTGACTGCCAATCGGGTCAGAATTGAGGGCTATTACAGGGACAGGACTGAGGTATTTGAAATAGGGCAATGACTGGTGTGGATCCTTTTTATTTTTTAAAAATTAGACGACACCAGAAAGATTTATCAACCCGATGTGATTTGATTGGGCTGACAATCAGTTGATGACAGCAGAAAGGTCAGTGGCCTGATTACCGCGGCCGGGACTTGAGATTTCACTATTGCCGACCTTCTCATTCTTCTCACTCAATTTCACGGAAGAGCTGTTTTGAGAGAGAGTAGGAACTTTCTGAAAGTGATCGCGGGCCCTAGTCAATATGTATCTAACAGAGATGTGGTAAAGCAGAAACTTGTTTGATGTCCCGCCAGCTATTCAAGTCCTGGGAGACGTTTGTTGTGGGCTGATTAATATTATAATTATTCATAGTTTCGGGTGACACGATGGATGGGAAGATATTGTTCTGAATAGATTTTAAAATTAACACATAGTCAGGGACTGACTCTGATGTCGACACAGGTTTGGACACTGTCAGCAACACGAGTTCAAACTGTGAAAGGCAGTAATGCGTGGAAGGAACATTTTAATTTATAGTCTCCCTTTATTAGTGAAAAGTATGGCAAGATTGCAATTTTATGAATGAATGAATGAAATGCGGAAACAGTAAACATAGTAGCCAGTGAGTGGTCAGTAAAGTTATGAATGAATGAGAGCGCGATAGTGGTCATATGGAATGCTGTGGTTGCATCGGTAAAGAGGACCTTTAGTGCAACAGTAAAGAGGCTTATGACATAATGTCACACAAAAACCTCAGAAAAGGATACTTGAAGGCGATTGGCCCTGTATCACTAAAGACACACCAGCCAGCCTCCGGAAGCCTTGTTAAGTGCTAACCAATATGAGTAAACAGGGCAGACCACAGGATATTCAGTGAAATGTGATTCCGTCACTGAGTGAAATAGGATGCAGTGACTGAGTGAAATGGGATGCAGTGACTGAGTGAAATGAGATGCAGTGACTGAGGGAAATGAGATGCAGTGACTGAGGGAAATGGGAGGCAGTGACTGAGGGAAATGGGATGCAGAGACTGAGGGAAATGGGATGCAGTGACTGAGTGAAATGTGATGCAGTGACTGAGTGAAATGTGATGCAGTCACTGAATGAAATGGGATGCACTGATTGTTTGAAATGGGATGCAGTGACTGAGTGAAATGGGATGCAGTGACTGAGGGAAAATGGGTTGCAATGACTGTTGGAAATGGGATATAGTGACTGATGGAAAAGGGATGCAGTGACTGTGGGAAATGGGATGCAGTGACTGAGGGAAAATGGGTTGCAACGACTGATGGAAATGGGGTATAGTGACTGATGAAAATGGGATGCAGTGACTTTGGGAAATGCGATGCAGTGACTGAGTGAATTGGGATGCAGGGACACACGGAAATGGGATGCCTTGACTGAAGGAAATGGGATGCAGTGATTGACGGAAATGTGATGCAGAGACTGATGGAAATGCGATGCAGTAACTGAGGGAAATGGGATGCAGTGACTGAGGGAAATGAGATGCAGTGTCTGAGTGAAATGGGATGGAGTGATTGTGTGAAATGGGATGCAGTGACTGAGGGAAATGGGATGCAGTGACTGAGGGAAAAGGGATGCAGTGACTCAGGAAAATGGGATGCAGTGACTCAGGGAAATGGGATGCAGTGTTTGAGTGAAATGGGATGCAGTGACTGAGGGCAATGGGTGGCAGTGACTGAGGGAAATGGGATGCAGTGACTGAGGGAAATGAGATGCACTGATTGTATGAAATGGGATGCACTGAGTGTGTGAAATGGGACGCAGTGACTGTGTGAAATGGGATGCAGTGACTCAGTGAAATGTGATTCAGTCACTGAGTGAAATGTGATTCCGTCACTGAGTGAAATAGGATGCAGTGGCTGAGTGAAATGGGATGCAGTGACTGAGTGAAATGAGATGCAGTGACTGAGTGAAATGAGATGCAGTGACTGAGTGAAATGGGATGGAGTGACTGAGGGACATGGGATGCAGTGACTGAGGGACATGGGATGCAGTGACTGAGGGACCTGGGATGCAGTGACTGAGGGAAATGGGAAGCAGTGATTGAGTGAAATGGATGCAGTGACTGATGCAAATGGGATGCAGTGACTGATGCAAATGGGATACATTGACTGATGGAAATGTGTTGCGTGACTGAGGGAAATGGGATGCAGTGATTGAGGGAAAAGGGATGCAGTGACTGAGGCAAGCGGGATACAGTGACTGAGTGAAATGGGATGCAGTGACGGAGTGAAATGTGATGCACTCACTGAATGAAATGGAATGCACTGATTGTGTGAAATGGGATGCACTGATTGTGTGAAATGGGATGCAGTGACTGTGTGAAATGGGATGCAGTGACTGAGTGAAAAGGGATGCAGTGCATGAGTGAAATGGGATGCAGTGACTGAGTGATTTGGGATGCAGTGACACACGGAAATGGGATGCCTTGACTGACGGAATGGGATGCAGTGATTGACGGAAATGTGATGTAGTGACTGATGGAAATGGGACGCAGTGACTGAGGGAAATGGGATGCAGTGACTGAGGGAAATGAGATGCAGTGTCTGAGTGAAATGGGATGCTGTGATTGTGTGAAATGGGATGCAGTGACTGAGGGAAATGGGATGCAGTGACTGAGGGAAATGGGATGCAGTGACTCATTAAATGGGATGCAGTGATTGAGTGAAATGGGATGCAGTGACTGATGCCAATGGGATACATTGACTGAGGGCAATGGCTTGTAGTGACTGAGGGAAATGGGATGCAGTGACTGAGGGAAATGAGAAGCACTGATTGTGTGAAATGGGATGCACTGATTGTGTGAAATGGGATGCAGTGACTGTGTGAAATGGGATGCAGTGGCTGAGTGAAATGGGATGCAGTGACTGAGTGAAATGAGATGCAGTGACTGAGTGAAATGGGATGCAGTGACTGAGTGAAATGAGATGCAGTGACTGAGTGAAATGGGATGCAGTGACTGAGGGACATGGGATGCAGTGACTGAGGGACATGGGAAGCAGTGAGTGAGGGAAATGGGATGCAGTGACTGAGGGAAATGAGATGCAGTGTCTGAGTGAAATGGGATGCAGTGGTTGTGTGAAATGGGATGCAGTGACTGAGGGAAATGGGATGCAGTGACTCAGGGAAATGGGATGCAGTGATTGAGTGAAATGAGATGCAGTGACTGAGTGAAATGGGATGCAGTGACTGAGTGAAATGGGATGCAGTGACTGAGGGACATGGGATGCAGTGACTGAGGGACATGGGATGCAGTGACTGAGGGAAATGGGATGCGGTGACTGAGGGACATGAGCTCCAGTGACAGAGGTACTGGGAAGGAGTTTCTGAGTTAATAGGGAATCAGTGCCCGAGCGGGCATGGGGTGCAGTGACTGAGGGACATGGGATGCAGTGACTGAGAGACAGTGGATGCAGTGACTGAGGGACATGGGGTGCAGTGACACACGGACATGGGATGCAGTGACTGAGGGAATTATGAATCAGTGACGGCGGGAAATCGGATGCAGTGACTGAGCGAAATGTGATGCAGTCACTGAGTGCAATGTGATGCAGTGACTGAGTGAAATGTGATGCAGTGACTGCTTGAAATGGAATGCATCACTGAGTGCAATGGGATGCAGTTCCTGGGTGAAATGGGATGCAGTGACTGATGGAAATTGGATGCAGTGACAGAGTGACATGAGCTGCAGTGTCTGATGGAAATGTGATGCAGTGACTGAGTGAAATGTGATGCAGTGACTGAGTGAAATGGGATGCACTGACCGAGTGAAATGAGATGCAGTGACTGAGGGAAATGGGATGCAATCACTGAGTGATTTGCGTTGCAGAGACTGAGGGAAACGAGATGCTGTGACGTTGGGAAATGGGATGCAGTGAGTGTGGGAAATTGAATGCAGCGTCTGTGAGATAAGGGAAACAGTGATTGATGGAAATGGAATGCATCACTGAGTGCAATGGGATGCAGTGACTGGGTGAAGTGGGATGCAGTGACTGATGGAAATTGGATGCAGTGACAGAGTGACATGAGCTGCAGTGTCTGATGGAAATGTGATGCAGTGATTGAGTGAAATGGGATGCAGTGACTGAGTAAAATACGATGCAGTGACTGAGTGAAATGTGATGTAGTGACTGCGTGAAATGGGATGCAGTGACTGTGGTGAAGGAGATGCAGTGACTGTGGGAAATGGGATGCAGTGACTGAGTGAAATGGGATGCAGTGACTGAGGGAAATGGGATGCAGTGACTGAGGGAAATGGGATGCAGTGACTGAGGGAAATGAGATGCAGTGACTGTGGGAAATGGGATGCAGTGATTCAGTGAAATGTGATTCCGTCACTGAGTGAACTGTGATGCAGTCACTGAGTGAAATAGGATGCAGTGACTGAGGGACATGGGATGCAGTGACTGATGGACATGGGATGCAGTGACTGAGGGAAATGGGAAGCAGTGATTGAGTGAAATGTGATGCAGTGATTGATGCAAATGGGATGCAGTGACTGATGCAAATGGGATACATTGACTGATGGAAATGGGTTGCGTGACTGAGGGAAATGGGATGCAGTGACTGAGGGAAATGAGATGCAGTGACTGAGGGAAATGGGATGCAGTGACTGAGGGAAATGAGATGCAGTGACTGAGGGAAATGGGATGCAGTGACTGAGGGAAACCGGATGCAGTGACTGTGTGAAATGGGATGCAGTGATTCAGTGAAATGTGATTCAGTCACTGAGTGAGCTGTGATGCAGTCACTGAGTGAAATAGGATGCAGTGACTGAGGGACATGCGATGCAGTGACTGATGGACATGGGATGCAGTGACTGAGGGAAATGGGAAGCAGTGATTGAGTGAAATGTGATGCAGTGATTGATGCAAATGGGATGCAGTGACTGATGCAAATGGGATATATTGACTGATGGAAATGGGTTGCGTGACTGAGGGAAATGGGATGCAGTGACTGAGGGAAATGAGATGCAGTGACTGAGGGAAATAGGATGCAGTGACTGAGGGAAATGAGATGCAGTGACTGAGGGAAACGGGATGCAGTGACTGAGGGAAACGGGATGCAGTGACTGAGTGAAATGTGATGCACTCACTGAATGAAATGGAATGCACTGATTGTGTGAAATGGGATGCACTGATTGTGTGAAATGGGATGCAGTGACTGTGTGAAATGGGATGCAGTGACTGAGGGAAAAGGGATGCAGTGACTGAGGGAAATCGGATGCAGTGACTGAGGGAAATGAGAAGCACTGATTGTGTGAAATGGGATGCACTGATTGTGTGAAATGGGATGCAGTGACTGTGTGAAATGGGATGCAGTGGCTGAGTGAAATGGGATGCAGTGACTGAGTGAAATGAGATGCAGTGACTGAGTGAAATGGGATGCAGTGACTGAGTGAAATGAGATGCAGTGACTGAGTGAAATGGGATGCAGTGACTGAGGGACATGGGATGCAGTGAGTGAGGGAAATGGGATGCAGTGACTGAGGGAAATGAGATGCAGTGTCTGAGTGAAATGGGATGCAGTGGTTGTGTGAAATGGGATGCAGTGACTGAGGGAAATGGGATGCAGTGACTGAGGGAAATGGGATGCAGTGACTCAGGGAAATGGGATGCAGTGATTGAGTGAAATGAGATGCAGTGACTGAGTGAAATGGGATGCAGTGACTGAGTGAAATGGGATGCAGTGACTGAGGGACATGGGATGCAGTGACTGAGGGACATGGGATGCAGTGACTGAGGGAAATGGGATGCGGTGACTGAGGGACATGAGCTGCAGTGACAGCGGTACTGGGAAGGAGTTTCTGAGTTAATAGGGAATCAGTGCCCGGGCGGGCATGGGGTGCAGTGACTGAGGGAAATGGGATACAGTGCCTGACCGAAAAGGGACGCACTGACTGAGTGAAATGGGATGCAGTGTCTGAGGGACATGGGATGCAGTGACTGAGGGACATGGGATGCAGTGACTGAGAGACAGGGGATGCAGTGACTGAGGGACATGGAATGCAGTGACACACGGACATGGGATGCAGTGACACACGGACATGGGATGCAGTGACTGAGGGAATTATGATGCAGTGACGGCGTGAAATCGGATGCAGTGACTGAGCGAAATGTGATGCAGTCACTGAGTGCAATGTGATGCAGTGACTGAGTGAAATGTGATGCAGTGACTGCTTGAAATGGGATGCATCACTGAGTGCAATGGGATGCAGTGACTGGGTGTAATGGGATGCAGTGACTGATGGAAATTGGATGCAGTGACAGAGTGACATGAGCTGCAGTGTCTGATGGAAATGTGATGCAGTGACTGAGTGAAATGTGATGCAGTGACTGAGTGAAATGGGATGCACTGACCGAGTGAAATGAGATGCAGTGACTGAGGGAAATGGGATGCAATCACTGAGTGATTTGCGATGCAGAGACTGAGGGAAACGAGATGCTGTGACGTTGGGAAATGGGATGCAGTGAGTGTGGGAAATTGAATGCAGCGTCTGTGAGATAAGGGAAACAGTGATTGATGGAAATGGGATTCACTGACTGTGTTGAAGGAGATGCAGTGATTGAGTGAAATGGGATGCAGTGACTGAGTAAAATACGATGCAGTGACTGAGTGAAATGTGATGTAGTGACTGCGTGAAATGGGATGCAGTGACTGTGGTGAAGGAGATGCAGTGACTGTGGGAAATGGGATGCAGTGACTGAGTGAAATGGGATGCAGTGACTGAGGGAAATGGGATGCAGTGACTGAGGGAAATGAGATGCAGTGACTGTGTGAAACGGGATGCAGTGATTCAGTGAAATGTGATTCAGTCACTGAGTGAACTGTGATGCAGTCACTGAGTGAAATAGGATGCAGTGACTGAGGGACATGGGATGCAGTGACTGATGGACATGGGATGCAGTGACTGAGGGAAATGGGAAGCAGTGATTGAGTGAAATGTGATGCAGTGATTGATGCAAATGGGATGCAGTGACTGATGCAAAAGGGATACATTGACTGATGGAAATGGGTTGCGTGACTGCGGGAAATGGGATGCAGTGACTGAGGGAAATGAGATGCAGTGACTGAGGGAAATGGGATGCAGTGACTGAGGGAAATGAGATGCAGTGACTGAGGGAAATGGGATGCAGTGACTGAGGGAAACGGGATGCAGTGACTGAGTGAAATGGGATGCAGTGACTGAGTGAAATGTGATGCACTCACTGAATGAAATGGAATGCACTGATTGTGTGAAATGGGATGCACTGATTGTGTGAAATGGGATGCAGTGACTGTGTGAAATGGGATGCAGTCACTGAGGGAAAAGGGATGCAGTGACTGAGTGAAATGGGATTCAGTGACTGAGTGAATTGGGATGCAGTGACACACGGAAATTGGATGCCTTGACTGACGGAAATGGGATGCAGTGATTGACGGAAATGTAATGCAGTGACTGAGTGAAATGGGATGCAGTGACTGAGGGAAATGAGATGCAGTGACTGAGGGAAATGAGATGCAGTGACTGAGGGAAATAGGATGCAGTGACTGAGGGAAATGAGATGCACTGATTGTGTGAAATGGGATGCACTCATTATGTGAAATGGGATGCAGTGACTGTGTGAAATGGGATGCAGTGACTCCGTGAAATGTGATTCAGTCACTGAGTGAAATGTGATTCCGTAACTGAGTGAAATATGATGCACTCACTGAGTGTACTGTGATGCAGTCACTGAGTGAAATAGGATGCAGTGGCTGAGTGAAATGGGATGCAGTGACTCAGTGAAATGAGATGCAGTGACTGAGGGACGTGGGATGCAGTGACTGAGGGAAATGGGACGCGGTGACTGAGGGACATGAGCTGCAGTGACAGAGGTACTGGGAAGGAGTTTCTGAGTTAATAGGGAATCAGTGCCCGAGCGGTCATGTGGTGCAGTGAAATGTGATTCCGTAACTGAGTGAAATATGATGCACTCACTGAGTGTACTGTGATGCAGTCACTGAGTGAAATAGGATGCAGTGGCTGAGTGAAATGAGATGCAGTGTCTGAGGGACATGGGACGCAGTGACTGAGGGACATGGGATGCAGTGACTGAGGGACATGGGATGCAGTGACTGAGGGACATGGAATGCAGTGACACACGGGCATGGGATGCAGTGACACATGGACATGGGATGCAGTGACTGAGGGAATTATGCTGCAGTGACGGCGTGAAATGGGATGCAGTGACTGAGCGAAATGTGATGCAGTCACTGAGTGCAATGTGATGCAGTGACTGAGTGAAATGTGATGCAGTGGCTGCTTGAAATGGGATGCCGCACTGAGTGCAATGGGATGCAGTGACTGGGTGAAATGGGATGCAGTGACTGATGGATATTGGATGCAGTGACAGAGTGACATGAGCTGCAGTGTCTGATGGAAATGTGATACAGTGACTGAGGGAAATTGGATGCAGTGAGTGTGGGAAATTGAATTCATCGTCTGTGAGATACGGGAAACAGTGACTGATGGAAATGTGATGCAGTGACTGTGGTGAAGGAGATGCAGTGATTGAGTAAATGGGATGCAGTGACTGAGTGAAATGTGATGCAGTGACTGAGTGAAATGTGATGCAGTGACTGAGTGAAATGGGATGCACTGACCGAGTGAAATGAGATGCAGTGACTGAGGGAAATGGGATGCAATCACTGAGTGATTTGCGATGCAGAGACTGAGGGAAAGGAGATGCTGTGACGATGGGAAATGGGATGCAGTGAGTGTGGGAAATTGAATGCAGCGTCTGTGAGAAAAGGGAAACAGTGACTGATGGAAATGGGATGCACTGACTGTGTTGAAGGAGATGCAGTGACTGATGGAAATGGGATGCAGTGACTGAGTGAAATGGGATGCAGTGACTGAGGGAAATGGGATGCAGTGACTGAGGGAAATGGGATGCAGTGACTGAGTGAAATGGGATGCAGTGACTGAGTGAAATGGGATGCAGTGACTGAGTGAAATGTGATGCACTCGCTGAATGAAATGGAATGCACTGATTGTGTGAAATGGGATGCACTGATTGTGTGATATGGGATGCACTGATTGTGTGAAATGGGATGCAGTGACTGAGTGAAATGGGATGCAGTGACTGAGTGAAAAGGGATGCAGTGACTGAGTGAAATGGGATGCAGTGACTGAGTGAATTGGGATGCAGTGACACACGGAAATGGGCTGCCTTGACTGACGGAAATGGGATGCAGTGGTTGACGGAAATGTGATGCAGTGACTGATGGAAATGGGATGCAGTGACTGAGGGAAATGAGATGCACTGATTGTGTGTAATGAGATGCACTGATTGTGTGAAATGGGATGCAGTGACTGTGTGAAATGGGATGCAGTGATTCAGTGAAATGTGATTCAGTCACTGAGTGAAATGTGATTCCGTCACTGAGTGAAATATGATGCACTCACTGAGTGTACTGTGATTCAGTCACTGAGTGAACTGTGCTGCAGTCACTGAGTGAAATAGGATGCAGTGGCTGAGTGAAATGGGATGCAGTGACTGATTGAAATGAGATGCAGTGACTGAGTGAAATGAGATGCAGTGACCGAGTGAAATGAGATGCAGTGACTGAGTGAAATGGGATGCAGTGACTGAGGGACATGGGATGCAGTGACTTAGGGACATGGGATGAAGTGACTGAGGGAAATGGGATGCGGTGACTGAGGGACATGAGCTGCAGTGACAGAGGTACTGGGAAGGAGTTTCTGAGTTAATAGGGAATCAGTGCCCGGGCATGGGGTGCAGTGACTGATTGAAATGGGATACAGTGCCTGACCGAAAAGGGACGCACTGACTGAGTGAAATGGGATGCAGTGTCTGAGGGAAATGGGATGCAGTGACTGAGGGACAGGGGATGCAGTGACTGAGGGACATGGAATGCAGTGACACACGGACATGGGATGCAGTGACACACGGACATGGGATGCAGTGACTGAGGGAATTATGATGCAGTGAAGGCGTGAAATCGGATGCAGTGACTGAGCGAAATGTGATGCAGTCACTGAGTGCAATGTGATGCAGTGACTGAGTGAAATGTGATGCAGTGACTGCTTGAAATGGGATGCATCACTGAGTGCAATGGGATGCAGTGACTGGGTGAAATGGGATGCAGTGACTGATGGAAATTGGATGCAGTGACAGAGTGACATGAGCTGCAGTGTCTGATGGAAATGTGATGCAGTGACTGAGTGAAATGTGATGCAGTGACTGAGTGAAATGGGATGCACTGACCGAGTGAAATGGGATGCAGTGACTGAGTGAAATGGGATGCAGTGACTGAGTGAAAAGGGATGCAGTGACTGAGTGAAATGGGATGCAGTGACTGAGTGAATTGGGATGCAGTGACACACGGAAATGGGCTGCCTTGACTGACGGAAATGGGATGCAGTGGTTGACGGAAATGTGATGCAGTGACTGATGGAAATGGGATGCAGTGACTGAGGGAAATGAGATGCACTGATTGTGTGTAATGAGATGCACTGATTGTGTGAAATGGGATGCAGTGACTGTGTGAAATGGGATGCAGTGATTCAGTGAAATGTGATTCAGTCACTGAGTGAAATGTGATTCCGTCACTGAGTGAAATATGATGCACTCACTGAGTGTACTGTGATTCAGTCACTGAGTGAACTGTGCTGCAGTCACTGAGTGAAATAGGATGCAGTGGCTGAGTGAAATGGGATGCAGTGACTGATTGAAATGAGATGCAGTGACTGAGTGAAATGAGATGCAGTGACCGAGTGAAATGAGATGCAGTGACTGAGTGAAATGGGATGCAGTGACTGAGGGACATGGGATGCAGTGACTTAGGGACATGGGATGAAGTGACTGAGGGAAATGGGATGCGGTGACTGAGGGACATGAGCTGCAGTGACAGAGGTACTGGGAAGGAGTTTCTGAGTTAATAGGGAATCAGTGCCCGGGCATGGGGTGCAGTGACTGATTGAAATGGGATACAGTGCCTGACCGAAAAGGGACGCACTGACTGAGTGAAATGGAATGCAGTGTCTGAGGGAAATGGGATGCAGTGACTGAGGGACAGGGGATGCAGTGACTGAGGGACATGGAATGCAGTGACACACGGACATGGGATGCAGTGACACACGGACATAGGATGCAGTGACTGAGGGAATTATGATGCAGTGACGGCGTGAAATCGGATGCAGTGACTGAGCGAAATGTGATGCAGTCACTGAGTGCAATGTGATGCAGTGACTGAGTGAAATGTGATGCAGTGACTGCTTGAAATGGGATGCATCACTGAGTGCAATGGGATGCAGTGACTGGGTGAAATGGGATGCAGTGACTGATGGAAATTGGATGCAGTGACAGAGTGACATGAGCTGCAGTGTCTGATGGAAATGTGATGCAGTGACTGAGTGAAATGTGATGCAGTGACAGAGTGAAATGGGATGCAGTGACTGAGGGAAATGGGATGCAGTGACTGAGTGAAATGTGATGCAGTGACTGAGTGAAATGGGATGCAGTGACTGAGTGAAATGTGATGCAGTGACTGAGTGAAATGGGATGCACTGACCGAGTGAAATGAGATGCAGTGACTGAGGGAAATGGGATGCATTCACTGAGTGATTTGCGATGCAGAGACTGAGCGAAACGAGATGCTGTGACGTTGGGAAATGGGATGCAGTGAGTGTGGGAAATTGAATGCAGCGTCTGTGAGATAACGGAAACAGTGACTGATGGAAATGGGATTCACTGACTGTGCTGAAGGAGATGCAGTGATTGAGTGAAATGGGATGCAGTGACTGAGTAAAATACGATGCAGTGACTGAGTGAAATGTGATGTAGTGACTGCGTGAAATGGGATGCAGTAACTGTGGTGAAGGAGATGCAGTGACTGAGGGAAATGGGATGCAGTGACTGAGTGAAATGGGATGCAGTGACTGAGGGAAATGAGATGCACTGATTGTGTGAAATGAGATGCACTGATTGTGTGAAATGGGATGCAGTGACTGTGTGAAGTGGGATGCAGTGATTCAGTGAAATGTGATTCAGTCACTGAGTGAACTGTGATGCAGTCACTGAGTGAAATAGGATGCAGTGGCTGAGTGAAATAGGATGCAGTGACTGAGTGAAATGAGATGCAGTGACTGAGGGACATGGGATGCAGTGACTGAGGGACATGGGATGCAGTGACTGAGGGAAATGGGAAGCAGTGATTGAGTGAAATGTGATGCAGTGATTGATGCACATGGGATGCAGTGACTGATGCATATGGGATACATTGACTGATGGAAATGGGTTGCGTGACTGAGGGAAATGGGATGCAGTGACTGAGGGAAATGAGATGCAGTGACTGAGGGAAATGGGATGCAGTGACTGAGGGAAATGAGATGCAGTGACTGAGGGAAATGGGATGCAGTGACTGAGGGAAACGGGATGCAGTGACTGAGTGAAATGGGATGCAGTGACTGAGTGAAATGTGATGCACTCACTGAATGAAATGGAATGCACTGATTGTGTGAAATGGGATGCACTGATTGTGTGAAATGGGATGCAGTGACTGTGTGAAATGGGATGCAGTGACTGAGGGAAAAGGGATGCAGTGACTGAGTGAAATGGGATTCAGTGGCTGAGTGAATTGGGATGCAGTGACACACGGAAATTGGATGCCTTGACTGACAGAAATGGGATGCAGTGATTGACGGAAATGTAATGCAGTGACTGAGTGAAATGGGATGCAGTGACTGAGGGAAATGAGATGCAGTGACTGAGGGAAATGAGATGCAGTGACGGAGGGAAATAGGATGCAGTGACTGAGGGAAATGAGATGCACTGATTGTGTGAATTGGGGTGCACTCATTATGTTAAATGGGATGAAGTGACTGTGTGAAATGGGATGCAGTGACTCAGTGAAATGTGATTCAGTCACTGAGTGAAATATGATGCACTCACTGAGTGTACTGTGATTCAGTCACTGAGTGAACTGTGATGCAGTCACTGAGTGAAATAGGAGGCAGTGGCTGAGTGAAATGGGATGCAGTGACTGAGTGAAATGAGATGCAGTGACTGTGGTGAAGGAGATGCAGTGACTGAGGGAAATGGGATGCAGTGACTGAGTGAAATGGGATGCAGTGACTGAGGGAAATGGGATGCAGTGACTGAGGGAAATGGGATGCAGTGACTGAGTGAAATGGGATGCAGTGACTGAGTGAAATTTGATGCACTCACTGAATGAAATGGAATGCACTGATTGTGTGAAATGGGATGCACTGATTGTGTGAAAAGGGATGCAGTGACTGAGTGAAGGATGCCGTGACTGAGTGAAATGAGAAGCAGTGACTGAGGGAAATGGGATGCAGTGACTGAGGGAAATGGGATTCAGAGACTGAGGGAAATGGGATGCAGTGACTGAGTTAAATGGGATGCAGTGACTGAGTGAAATGTGACGCAGTCACTGAATGAAATGGGATGCACTGATTGTTTGAAATGGGATGCAGTGACTGAGTGAAATGGGATGCAGTGACTGAGGGAAAATGGGTTGCAATGACTGTTGGAAATGGGATATAGTGACTGATGGAAATGGGATGCACTGACTGTGGGAAATGAGATGCAGTGACTGAGGGAAATCGGAAGCAGTGACTGAGGAAAATGAGATGCAGTGACTGACGGAAATGGGATGCAGTGACTGAGTGAAATGTGACGCAGTCACTGAATGAAATTGGATGCAGTGACGGAGTGAAATGGGATGCAGTGACTGAGGGAAAATGGGTTGCAATGACTGTTGGAAATGGGTATAGTGACTGATGGAAATGGGATGCACTGACTGTGGGAAATGGAATGCAGTGACTGAGGGAAATGGGATGCAGTGACTCAGGAAAATGGGATGCAGTGACTCAGGGAAATGGAATGCAGTGATTGAGTGAAATGGGATGCAGTGACTGATGCAAATGGGATCCATTGACTGAGGGCAATGGGTTTCAGTGACTGACGGAAATGGGATGCAGTGACTGAGCGAAATGAGATGCACTGATTGTGTGAAATGGGATGCAGTGACTGTGTGAAATGGGATGCAGTGACTCAGTGAAATGTGATTCAGTCACTGAGTGAAATGTGATTCCGTCACTGAGTGTAATATGATGCACTCACTGAGTGTACTATGATTCAGTCACAGAGTGAACTGTGATGCAGTCACTGAGTGAAATAGGATGCAGTGGCTGAGTGAAATGGGATGCAGTCTCTGAGTGAAATGGGATGCATCACTGAGTGAAATGGGATGTAGTGACTGTGTTTAATGGGATGCACTCACTGAGTGTACTGTGATTCAGTCACTGAGTGAACTGTGATGCAGTCACTGAGTGAAATAGGATGCAGTGGCTGATTAAAATGGGATCCAGTGACTGAGTGAAATGAGATGCAGTGACTGAGGGACATGGGATGAAGTGACTGATTGAAATGGGATGCGGTGACTGAGGGACATGAGCTGCAGTGACAGAGGTACTGGGAAGGAGTTTCTGAGTTAATCAGGGAATCAGTGCCCGGGCATGGGGTGCAGTGACTGAGGGAAATGGGATACAGTGCCTGACCGAAAAGGGACGCGCTGACTGAGTGAAATGGGATGCAGTGTCTGAGGGACAGGGGATGCAGTGACTGAGGGGACTTGTAAGGCAGTGACACACGGACATGGGATGCCGTGTCTGATGGACATGGGATGCAGTGACTGACGGAATTATGACGCAGTGACGGCGTGAAATGGGATGCAGTGACTGAGTGAAATGTGATGCAGTCACTGAGTGCAATGTGATGCAGTGACTGAGTGAAATGTGATGCAGTGACTGCTTGAAATGGGATGCATCACTGAGTGCAATGGGATGCAGTGACTGATGGAAATTGGATGCAATGACAGAGTGACATGAGCTGCAGTATCTGATGAAAATGTGATGCAGTGACTGAGGGAAATTGGATGCAGTGAGTGTGGGAAATTGAATTCATCGTCTGTGAGATACAGGAAACAGTGACTGATGGAAATGTGATGCAGTGACTGTGGTGAAGGACATGCAGTGATTGAGTAAATGGGATGCAGTGACTGAGTGAAATGTGATGCAGTGACTGAGTGAAATGTGATGCAGTGACTGAGTGAAATGTGATGCAGTGACTGAGTGAAATGGGATGCACTGACTGAGTGAAATGGGATGCACTGACCGAGTGAAATGAGATGCAGAGACTGAGGGAAATGGAATGCAATCACTGAGTGATTTGCGATGCAGAGGCTGAGGGAAAAGAGATGCTGTGACGATGGGAAATGGGATGCAGTGAGTGTGGGAATTTGAATGCAGCGTCTGTGAGATAAGGGAAACAGTGACTGATGGAAATGGGATGCACTGACTGTGTTGAAGGAGATGCAGTGATTGAGTGAAATGGGATGCAGTGACTGAGTAAAATACGATGCAGTGACTGAGTGAAATGTGATGTAGTGACTGCGTGAAATGGGATGCAGTGACTGTGGTGAAGGAGATGCAGTGACTGAGGGAAATGGGATGCAGTGACTGAGTGAAATTGGATGCAGTGACTGAGTGAAATGGGATGCAGTGACTGAGGGAAATGGGATGCAGTGACTGAGGGAAATGGGATACAGTGACTGAGGGAAATGAGATGCAGTGACTGTGGGAAATGGGATGCAGTGACTGAGGGAAATGAGATGCACTGATTGTGTGAAATGAGATGCACTGATTGTGTGAAATGGCATGCAGTGACTGTGTGAAATGGGATGCAGTGACTCAGTGCAATGTGATTCAGTCACTGAGTGAAATGTGATTCCGTCACTGAGTGAAGTATGATGCACTCACTGAGTGTACTGTGATTCAGTCGCTGAGTGAAATAGGATGCAGTGGCTGAGTGAAATGGGATGCAGTGACTGAGTGAAATGAGATGCAGTGACTGAGTGAAATGAGATGCAGTGACTGGATGAAATGGAATGCAGTGACTGAGGGACATGGGGTGCAGTGACTGTGGGAAATGGGAAGCAGTGATTGAGTGAAATGGGATGCAGTGACTGGTGCAAATTGGATGCAGTGACTGATGCAAATGGGATACATTGACTGATGGAAATGGGTTGCGTGACTGAGGGAAATGGAATGCAGTGACTGAGGGAAATGAGATGCAGTGACGGCGTGAAATGGGATGCAGTGACTGAGTGAAATGTGATGCAGTCACTGAGTGCAATGTGATGCAGTGACTGAGTGAAATGTGATGCAGTGACTGATTGAAATGGGATGCATCACTGAGTGCAATGGGATGCACTGATTGTGTGAAATGGGATGCACTGATTGTGTGAAATGGGATGCAGTGACTGGGTGAAATGGGATGCAGTGACTGAGGGAAAAGGGATGCAGTGACTGAGGGAAATGGGATGCAGTGACTGAGGGAAATGGGATTCAGAGACTGAATTAAATGGGATGCAGTGACTGAGTTAAATGGGATGCAGTGACTGAGTGAAATGTGACGCAGTCACTGAATGAAATGGGATGCACTGATTGTTTGAAATGGGATGCAGTGACTGAGTGAAATGGGATGCAGTGACTGAGGGAAATGAGATGCAGTGACTGAGGGAAATCGGATGCAGTGACTGAGGGAAATGAGATGCAGTGACTGAGGGAAATGTGATGCAGTGACTGAGTGAAATGTGATGCAGTCACTGAGTGCAATGTGATGCAGTGACTCAGTGAAATGTGATGCAGTGACTGCTTGAAATGGGATGCATCACTGAGTGCAATGGGATGCAGTGACTGGGTGAAATGGGATGCAGTGACTGATGGAAATTGGATGCAGTGACAGAGTGACATGAGCTGCAGTGTCTGATGGAAATGTGATGCAGTGACTGAGCGAAATTGGATGCAGTGAGTGTGGGAAATTGAATTCATCGTCTGTGAGATACGGGAAACAGTGACTGATGGAAGTGTGATGCAGTGACTGTGGTGAAGGACATGCAGTGAAAGAGTAAATGGGATGCAGTGACTGAGTGAAATGTGATGCAGTGACTGAGTGAAATGGGATGCACTGACCGAGTGAAATGAGATGCAGTGACTGAGGGAAATGGGATGCAATCACTGAGTGATTTGCGATGCAGAGACTGAGGGAAAGGAGATGCTGTGACGATGGGAAATGGGATGCAGTGAGTGTGGGAAAATGAATGCAGCGTCTGTGAGATAAGGGAAACAGTGACTGATGGAAATGGGATGCACTGACTGTGTTGAAGGAGATGCAGTGATTGAGTGAAATGGGATGCAGTGACTGAGTAAAATACGATGCAGTGACTGAGTGAAATGGGATGTAGTGACTGCATGAAATGGGATGCAGTGACGGTGGTGAAGGAGATGCAGTGACTGAGGGAAATGGGATGCAGTGACTGAGTGAAATGGGATGCAGTGACTGAGGGAAATGGGATGCAGTGACTGAGGGAAATGGGATGCAGTGACTGAGGGAAATGAGATGCAGTGACTGAGGGAAATGGGATGCAGTGACTGAGTGAAATGGGATGCAGTGACTGAGGGAAATTTGATGCACACACTGAATGAAATGGAATGCACTGATTGTGTGAAATGGGATGCACTGATTGTGTGAAATGGGATGTAGTGACTGAGTGAAATGGGATGCAGTGACTGAGGGAAAAGGGATGCAGTGACTGAGTGAAGGATGCCGTGACTGAGTGAAATGAGATGCAGTGACTGAGGGAAATGGGATGCAGTGACTGAGGGAAATGGGATTCAGAGACTGAGGGAAATGGGATGCAGTGACTGAGTTAAATGGGATGCAGTGACTGAGTGAAATGTGACGCAGTCACTGAATGAAATGGGATGCACTGATTGTTTGAAATGGGATGCAGTGACTGAGTGAAATGGGATGCAGTGACTGAGGGAAAATGGGTTGCAATGACTGTTGGAAATGGGATATAGTGACTGATGGAAATGGGATGCACTGACTGTGGGAAATGAGATGCAGTGACTGAGGGAAATCGGAAGCAGTGACTGAGGAAAATGAGATGCAGTGACTGACGGAAATGGGATGCAGTGACTGAGTGAAATGGGATGCAGTGACTGAGTGAAATTTGATGCACTCACTGAATGAAATGGAATGCACTGATTGTGTGAAATGGGATGCACTGATTGTGTGAAATGGGATACAGTGACTGAGTGAAATGGGATGCAGTGACTGAGGGAAAAGGGATGCAGTGACTGAGGGAAATGAGATGCAGTGACTGAGGGAAATGGGATGCCGTGACTGAGGGAAATGGGATTCAGAGACTGAGGGAAATGGGATGCAGTGACTGAGTTAAATGGGATGCAGTGACTGAGTGAAATGTGACGCAGTCACTGAATGAAATGGGATGCAGTGACTGAGTGAAATGGGATGCAGTGACTGAGGGAAAATGGGTTGCAATGACTGTTGGAAATGGGTATAGTGACTGATGGAAATGGGATGCACTGACTGTGGGAAATGGAATGCAGTGACTGAGGGAAATGGGATGCAGTGACTCGGGAAAATGGGATGCAGTGACTCAGGGAAATGGGATGCAGTGATTGAGTGAAATGGGATGCAGTGACTGATGCAAATGAGATCCATTGACTGAGGGCAATGGGTTTCAGTGACTGACGGAAATGGGATGCAGTGACTGAGGGAAATGAGATTCACTGATTGTGTGAAATGGGATGCAGTGACTGTGTGAAATGGGATGCAGTGACTCAGTGAAATGTGATTCAGTCGCTGAGTGAAATGTGATTCCGTCACTGAGTGTAATATGATGCACTCACTGAGTGTACTATGATTCAGTCACAGAGTGAACTGTGATGCAGTCACTGAGTGAAATAGGATGCAGTGGCTGAGTGAAATGGGATGCAGTCTCTGAGTGAAATGGGATGCATCACTGAGTGAAATGGGATGCAGTGACTGTGTTTAATGGGATGCAGTGACTGAGTGAAATGTGATTCAGTCACTGAGTGAAATGTGATTCCGTCACTGAGTGCATATGATGCACTCACTGAGTGTACTGTGATTCAGTCACTGAGTGAACTGTGATGCAGTCACTTAGTGAAATAGGATGCAGTGGCTGATTGAAATGGGATCCAGTGACTGAGTGAAATGAGATGCAGTTACTGTGGTGAAGGAGATGCAGTGACTGAGGGAAATGGGATGCAGTGACTGAGTGAAATGGGATGCAGCGACTGAGGGAAATGGGATGCAGTGACTGAGGGAAATGGGATGCAGTGATTGAGGGAAATGAGATGCAGTGACTGAGGGAAATGGGATGCAGTGACTGAGTGAAATGGGATGCAGTGACTGAGTGAAATTTGATGCACTCACTGAATGAAATGGAATGCACTGATTGTGTGAAATGGGATGCACTGATTGTGTGAAATGGGATGCAGTGACTGAGTGAAATGGGATGCAGTGACTGAGGGAAAAGGGATGCAGTGACTGAGTGAAATGGAAAGCCGTGACTGAGTGAAATGAGATGCAGTGACTGAGGGAAATGAGATGCAGTGACAGAGGGAAATGGGATGCAGTGACTGAGTGGAAATGGGATTCAGAGACTGAGGGAAATGGGATGCAGTGACTGAGTTAAATGGGATGCAGTGACTGAGTGAAATGTGACGCAGTCACTGAATGAAATGGGATGCAGTGACTGAGTGAAATGGGATGCAGTGACTGAGGGAAAATGGGTTGCAATGACTGTTGGAAATGGGATATAGTGACCGATGGAAATGGGATGCACTGACTGTGGGAAATGGAATGCAGTGACTGAGGGAAATGGGATGCAGTGACTCAGGAAAATGGGATGCAGTGACTCAGGGAAATGGGATGCAGTGATTGAGTGAAATGGGATGCAGTGACTGATGCAAATGGGATCCATTGACTGAGGGCAATGTGTTTCAGTGACTGAGGGAAATGGGATGCAGTGACTGAGGGAAATGGGATGCACTGACTGAGGGAAATGGGATTCAGAGACTGAGGCAAATGGGATGCAGTGAGTGAGTTAAATGGGATGCAGTGACTGAGTGAAATGTGACGCAGTCACTGAATGAAATGGGATGCAGTGACTGAGTGAAATGGGATGCAGTGACTGAGTGAAATGGGATGCAGTGACTGAGGGAAAATGGGTTGCAATGACTGTTGGAAATGTGATATAGTGACTGATGGAAATGGGATGCACTGACTGTGGGAAATGGAATGCAGTGACTGAGGGAAATGGGATGCAGTGACTCAGGAAAATGGGAAGCAGTGACTCAGGGAAATGGGATGCAGTGATTGAGTGAAATGGGATGCAGTGACTGATGCAAATGGGATCCATTGACTGAGGGCAATGGGTTTCAGTGACTGACGGAAATGGGATGTAGTGACTGAGGGAAATGAGATGCACTGATTGTGTGAAATGGGATGCAGTGACTGTGTGAAATGGGATGCAGTGACTCAGTGAAATGTGATTCAGTCACTGAGTGAAATGTGATTCCGTCACTGAGTGCAATTTGATGCACTCACTGAGTGTACTGTGATTCAGTCACTGAGTGAACTGTGATGCAGTCACTGAGTGAAATAGGAGGCAGTGGCTGAGTGAAATGGGATGCAGTGACTGAGTGAAATGAGATGCAGTGACTGTGGTGAAGGAGATGCAGTGACTGAGGGAAATGGGATGCAGCGACTGAGGGAAATGGGATGCAGTGACTGAGGGAAATGGGATGCAGTGACTGAGGGAAATGGGATGCAGTGACTGAGTGAAATGGGATGCAGTGACTGAGTGAAATTTGATGCACTCACTGAATGAAATGGAATGCACTGATTGTGTGAAATGGGATGCACTGATTGTGTGAAATGGGATGCAGTGACTGAGTGAAATGGGATGCAGTGACTGAGGGAAAAGGGATGCAGTGACTGAGTGAAATGGGATGCCGTGACTGAGTGAAATGAGATGCAGTGACTGAGGGAAATGGGATGCAGTGACTGAGGGAAATGGGATGCAGTGACTGAGGGAAATGGGATTCAGATACTGAGGGAAATGGGATGCAGTGACTGAGTTAAATGGGATGCAGTGACTGAGTGAAATGTGACGCAGTCACTGAATGAAATGGGATGCACTGATTGTTTGAAATGGGATGCAGTGACTGAGTGAAATGGGATGCAGTGACTGAGGGAAAATGGGTTGCAATGACTGTTGGAAATGTGATATAGTGACTGATGGAAATGGGATGCACTGACTGTGGGAAATGAGATGCAGTGACTGAGGGAAATCGGATGCAGTGACTGAGGGAAGTGAGATGCAGTGACTGACGGAAATGGGATGCAGTGACTGAGTGAAATGGGATGCAGTGACTGAGTGAAATTTGATGCACTCACTGAATGAAATGGAATGCACTGATTGTGTGAAATGGGATGCACTGATTGTGTGAAATGGGATACAGTGACTGAGTGAAATGGGATGCAGTGACTGAGGGAAAAGGGATGCAGTGACTGAGGAAAATGAGATGCAGTGACTGAGGGAAATGGGATGCCGTGACTGAGGGAAATGGGATTCAGAGACTGAGGGAAATGGGATGCAGTGACTGAGTTAAATGGGATGCAGTGACTGAGTGAAATGTGACGCAGTCACTGAATGAAATGGGATGCAGTGACTGAGTGAAATGGGATGCAGTGACTGAGGGAAAATGGGTTGCAATGACTGTTGGAAATGGGTATAGTGACTGATGGAAATGGGATGCACTGACTGTGGGAAATGGAATGCAGTGACTGAGGGAAATGGGATGCAGTGACTCGGGAAAATGGGATGCAGTGACTCAGGGAAATGGGATGCAGTGATTGAGTGAAATGGGATGCAGTGACTGAGTGAAATGAGATGCAGTGACTGAGTGAAATGAGATGCAGTGACTGTGGTGAAGGAGATGCAGTGACTGAGTGAAATTGGATGCAGTGACTGAGTGAAATGAGATGCAGTTACTGTGGTGAAGGAGATGCAGTGACTGAGTGAAATTGGATGCAGTGACTGAGTGAAATGAGATGCAGTGACTGTGGTGAAGGAGATGCAGTGACTGAGGGAAATGGGATGCAGTGACTGAGTGAAATGGGATGCAGTGACTGAGGGAAATGGGATGCAGTGACTGAGGGAAATGGGATGCAGTGACTGAGGGAAATGGGATGCAGTGACTGAGTGAAATGGGATGCAGTGACTGAGTGAAATTTTATGCACTCACTGAATGAAATGGAATGCACTGATTGTGTGAAATGGGATGCACTGATTGTGTGAAATGGGATGCAGTGACTGAGTGAAATGGGATGCAGTGACTGAGGGAAAAGGGATGCAGTGACTGAGTGAAATGGGATGCCGTGACTGAGTGAAATGAGATGCAGTGACTGAGGGAAATGGAATGCAGTGACTGAGGGAAATGGGATGCAGTGACTGAGGGAAATGGGATTCAGAGACTGAGGGAAATGGGATGCAGTGACTGAGTTAAATGGGATGCAGTGACTGAGTGAAATGTGACGCAGTCACTGAATGAAATGGGATGCACTGATTGTTTGAAATGGGATGCAGTGACTGAGTGAAATGGGATGCAGTGACTGAGGGAAAATGGGTTGCAATGACTGTTGGAAATGTGATATAGTGACTGATGGAAATGGGATGCACTGACTGTGGGAAATGAGATGCAGTGACTGAGGGAAATCGGATGCAGTGACTGAGGGAAGTGAGATGCAGTGACTGACGGAAATGGGATGCAGTGACTGAGTGAAATGGGATGCAGTGACTGAGTGAAATTTGATGCACTCACTGAATGAAATGGAATGCACTGATTGTGTGAAATGGGATGCACTGATTGTGTGAAATGGGATACAGTGACTGAGTGAAATGGGATGCAGTGACTGAGGGAAAAGGGATGCAGTGACTGAGGGAAATGAGATGCAGTGACTGAGGGAAATGGGATGCCGTGACTGAGGGAAATGGGATTCAGAGACTGAGGGAAATGGGATCCAGTGACTGAGTGAAATGAGATGCAGTTACTGTGGTGAAGGAGATGCAGTGACTGAGGGAAATGGGATGCAGCGACTGAGGGAAATGGGATGCAGTGACTGAGTGAAATGGGATGCAGCGACTGAGGGAAATGGGATGCAGTGACTGAGGGAAATGGGATGCAGTGACTGAGGGAAATGAGATGCAGTGACTGAGGGAAATGGGATGCAGTGACTGAGTGAAATGGGATGCAGTGACTGAGTGAAATTTGATGCACTCACTGAATGAAATGGAATGCACTGATTGTGTGAAATGGGATGCACTGATTGTGTGAAATGGGATGCAGTGACTGAGTGAAATGGGATGCAGTGACTTTAGGAAACGGGATGCAGTGACTGAGTGAAATGGAAAGCCGTGACTGAGTGAAATGAGATGCAGTGACTGAGGGAAATGAGATGCAGTGACTGAGGGAAATGGGATGCAGTGACTGAGTGGAAATGGGATTCAGAGACTGAGGGAAATGGGATGCAGTGACTGAGTTAAATGGGATGCAGTGACTGAGTGAAATGTGACGCAGTCACTGAATGAAATGGGATGCAGTGACTGAGTGAAATGGGATGCAGTGACTGAGGGAAAATGGGTTGCAATGACTGTTGGAAATGGGATATAGTGACTGATGGAAATGGGATGCACTGACTGTGGGAAATGGAATGCAGTGACTGAGGGAAATGGGATGCAGTGACTCAGGAAAATGGGATGCAGTGATTGAGTGAAATGGGATGCAGTGACTGATGCAAATGGGATCCATTGACTGAGGGCAATGTGTTTCAGTGACTGAGGGAAATGGGATGCAGTGACTGAGGGAAATGGGATGCACTGACTGAGGGAAGTGGGATTCAGAGACTGAGGCAAATGGGATGCAGTGAGTGAGTTAAATGGGATGCAGTGACTGAGTGAAATGTGACGCAGTCACTGAATGAAATGGGATGCAGTGACTGAGTGAAATGGGATGCAGTGACTGAGTGAAATGGGATGCAGTGACTGAGGGAAAATGGGTTGCAATGACTGTTGGAAATGTGATATAGTGACTGATGGAAATGGGATGCACTGACTGTGGGAAATGGAATGCAGTGACTGAGGGAAATGGGATGCAGTGACTCAGGAAAATGGGAAGCAGTGACTCAGGGAAATGGGATGCAGTGATTGAGTGAAATGGGATGCAGTGACTGATGCAAATGGGATCCATTGACTGAGGGCAATGGGTTTCAGTGACTGACGGAAATGGGATGCAGTGACTGAGGGAAATGAGATGCACTGATTGTGTGAAATGGGATGCAGTGACTGTGTGAAATGGGATGCAGTGACTCAGTGAAATGTGATTCAGTCACTGAGTGAAATGTGATTCCGTCACTGAGTGCAATTTGATGCACTCACTGAGTGTACTGTGATTCAGTCACTGAGTGAACTGTGATGCAGTCACTGAGTGAAATAGGATGCAGTGGCTGAGTGAAATTGGATGCAGTGACTGAGTGAAATGAGATGCAGTGACTGTGGTGAAGGAGATGCAGTGACTGAGGGAAATGGGATGCAGTGACTGAGTGAAATGGGATGCAGTGACTGAGGGAAATGGGATGCAGTGACTGAGGGAAATGGGATGCAGTGACTGAGGGAAATGGGATGCAGTGACTGAGTGAAATGGGATGCAGTGACTGAGTGAAATTTTATGCACTCACTGAATGAAATGGAATGCACTGATTGTGTGAAATGGGATGCACTGATTGTGTGAAATGGGATGCAGTGACTGAGTGAAATGGGATGCAGTGACTGAGGGAAAAGGGATGCAGTGACTGAGTGAAATGGGATGCCGTGACTGAGTGAAATGAGATGCAGTGACTGAGGGAAATGGAATGCAGTGACTGAGGGAAATGGGATGCAGTGACTGAGGGAAATGGGATTCAGAGACTGAGGGAAATGGGATGCAGTGACTGAGTTAAATGGGATGCAGTGACTGAGTGAAATGTGACGCAGTCACTGAATGAAATGGGATGCACTGATTGTTTGAAATGGGATGCAGTGACTGAGTGAAATGGGATGCAGTGACTGAGGGAAAATGGGTTGCAATGACTGTTGGAAATGTGATATAGTGACTGATGGAAATGGGATGCACTGACTGTGGGAAATGAGATGCAGTGACTGAGGGAAATCGGATGCAGTGACTGAGGGAAGTGAGATGCAGTGACTGACGGAAATGGGATGCAGTGACTGAGTGAAATGGGATGCAGTGACTGAGTGAAATTTGATGCACTCACTGAATGAAATGGAATGCACTGATTGTGTGAAATGGGATGCACTGATTGTGTGAAATGGGATACAGTGACTGAGTGAAATGGGATGCAGTGACTGAGGGAAAAGGGATGCAGTGACTGAGGGAAATGAGATGCAGTGACTGAGGGAAATGGGATGCCGTGACTGAGGGAAATGGGATTCAGAGACTGAGGGAAATGGGATGCAGTGACTGAGTTAAATGGGATGCAGTGACTGAGTGAAATGTGACGCAGTCACTGAATGAAATGGGATGCAGTGACTGAGTGAAATGGGATGCAGTGACTGAGGGAAAATGGGTTGCAATGACTGTTGGAAATGGGTATAGTGACTGATGGAAATGGGATGCACTGACTGTGGGAAATGGAATGCAGTGACTGAGGGAAATGGGATGCAGTGACTCGGGAAAATGGGATGCAGTGACTTAGGGAAATGGGATGCAGTGATTGAGTGAAATGGGATGCAGTGACTGATGCAAATGAGATCCATTGACTGAGGGCAATGGGTTTCAGTGACTGACGGAAATGGGATGCAGTGACTGAGGGAAATGAGATTCACTGATTGTGTGAAATGGGATGCAGTGACTGTGTGAAATGGGATGCAGTGACTCAGTGAAATGTGATTCAGTCGCTGAGTGAAATGTGATTCCGTCACTGAGTGTAATATGATGCACTCACTGAGTGTACTATGATTCAGTCACAGAGTGAACTGTGATGCAGTCACTGAGTGAAATAGGATGCAGTGGCTGAGTGAAATGGGATGCAGTCTCTGAGTGAAATGGGATACATCACTGAGTGAAATGGGATGCAGTGACTGTGTTTAATGGGATGCAGTGACTGAGTGAAATGTGATTCAGTCACTGAGTGAAATGTGATTCCGTCACTGAGTGCATATGATGCACTCACTGAGTGTACTGTGATTCAGTTACTGAGTGAACTGTGATGCAGTCACTTAGTGAAATAGGATGCAGTGGCTGATTGAAATGGGATCCAGTGACTGAGTGAAATGAGATGCAGTTACTGTGGTGAAGGAGATGCAGTGACTGAGGGAAATGGGATGCAGTGACTGAGTGAATTGGGATGCAGCGACTGAGGGAAATGGGATGCAGTGACTGAGGGAAATGGGATGCAGTGACTGAGGGAAATGAGATGCAGTGACTGAGGGAAATGGGATGCAGTGACTGAGTGAAATGGGATGCAGTGACTGAGTGAAATTTGATGCACTCACTGAATGAAATGGAATGCCCTGATTGTGTGAAATGGGATGCACTGATTGTGTGAAATGGGATGCAGTGACTGAGTGAAATGGGATGCAGTGACTGAGGGAAAAGGGATGCAGTGACTGAGTGAAATGGAAAGCCGTGACTGAGTGAAATGAGATGCAGTGACTGAGGGAAATGAGATGCAGTGACTGAGGGAAATGGGATGCAGTGACTGAGTGGAAATGGGATTCAGAGACTGAGGGAAATGGGATGCAGTGACTGAGTTAAATGGGATGCAGTGACTGAGTGAAATGTGACGCAGTCACTGAATGAAATGGGATGCAGTGACTGAGTGAAATGGGATGCAGTGACTGAGGGAAAATGGGTTGCAATGACTGTTGGAAATGGGATATAGTGACTGATGGAAATGGGATGCACTGACTGTGGGAAATGGAATGCAGTGACTGAGGGAAATGGGATGCAGTGACTCAGGAAAATGGGAGCAGTGACTCAGGGAAATGGGATGCAGTGATTGAGTGAAATGGGATGCAGTGACTGATGCAAATGGGATCCATTGACTGAGGGCAATGGGTTTCAGTGACTGACGGAAATTGGATGCAGTGACTGAGGGAAATGAGATGCACTGATTGTGTGAAATGGGATGCACTGACTGTGTGAAATGGGATGCAGTGACTCAGTGAAATGTGATTCAGTCACTGAGTGAAATGTGATTCCGTCACTGAGTGTAATATGATGCACTCACTGAGTGTACTGTGATTCAGTCACTGAGTGAACTTTGATGCAGTCACTGAGTGAAATAGGATGCAGTGGCTGAGTGAAATGGGATGCAGTGACTGACTGAAATGAGATGCAGTGACTGATTGAAATGAGATGCAGTGACTGAGTGAAATGGGATGCAGTGACTGAGGGACATGGAAGGCAGTGACTGAGGGACATGGGATGCAGTGACTGAGGGACATGGGATGCAGTGACTGAGGGAAATGGGAAGCAGTGTTGAGTGAAATGGGATGCAGTGACAGATGCAAATGGGATGCAGTGACTGATGCAAATGGGATACATTGACTGATGGAAATGGGTTGCGTGACTGAGGGAAATTGGATGCAGTGACTGAGGGAAATGAGATGCAGTGACTGAGGGAAATGGGATGCAGTGACTGAGGGAAATGAGATGCAGTGAATGAGGGAAATGGGATGCAGTGACTGAGTGAAATGTGATGCACTCACTGAATGAAAGGGAATGCACTGATTGTGTGAAATGGGATGCACTGAGTGTGTGAAATGGGATGCAGTGACTGTGTGACATGGGATGCAGTGACTGAGGGAAAAGGGATGCAGTGACTGAGTGAAATGGGATGCACTGACTGAGTGAAATGGGATGCACTGACCGAGTGAAATGAGATGCAGAGACTGAGGGAAATGGGATGCAATCACTGAGTGATTTGCGATGCAGAGACTGAGGGAAACGAGATGCTGTGACGATGGGAAATGGGATGCAGTGAGTGTGGGAAATTGAATGCAGCGTCTGTGAGATAAGGGAAACAGTGACTGTTGGAAATGGGATGCACTGACTGTGTTGAATGAGATGCAGTGATTGAGTGAAATGGGATGCAGTGACTGAGTAAAATACAATGCAGTGACTGAGTGAAATGTGATGTAGTGACTGCGTGAAATGGGATGCAGCGACTGTGGTGAAGGAGATGCCGTGACTGAGGGAAATGGGATGCAGTGACTGAGTGAATTTGGATGCAGTGACTGAGTGAAATGGGATGCAGTGACTGAGGGAAATGGGATGCAGTGACTGAGGGAAATGGGATGCAGTGACTGAGGGAAATGAGATGCAGTGACCGAGGGAAATGGGATGCAGTGACTGAGGGAAATGAGATGCACTGATTGTGTGAAATGGGATGCACTGATTGTGTGAAATGGCATGCAGTGACTGTGTTAAATGGGAAGCAGTGACTCAGTGAAATGTGATTCAGTCACTGAGTGAAATGTGATTCCGTCACTGAGTGAAGTATGATGCACTCACTGAGTGTACTGTGATTCAGTCACTGAGTGAAATAGGATGCAGTGGCTGAGTGAAATGGGATGCAGTGACTGAGTGAAACGAGATGCAGTGACTGAGTGAAATGAGATGCAGTGACTGGATGAAATGTGATGCAGTGACTGAGGGACATGGGATGCAGTGACTGTGGGAAATGGGAAGCAGTGATTGAGTGAAATGGGATGCAGTGACTGGTGCAAATTGGATGCAGTGACTGATGCAAATGGGATACATTGACTGATGGAAATGGGTTGCGTGACTGAGGGGAATGGAATGCAGTGACTGAGGGAAATGAGATGCAGTGACGGCGTGAAATGGGATGCAGTGACTGAGTGAAATGTGATGCAGTCACTGAGTGCAATGTGATGCAGTGACTGAGTGAAATGTGATGCAGTGACTGCTTGAAATGGGATGCCTCACTGAGTGCAATGGGATGCAGTGACTGGGTGAAATGGGATGCAGTGACTGATGGAAATTGGAAGCAGTGACAGAGTGACATGAGCTGCAGTGTCTGATGGAAATGTGATGCAGTGACTGAGGGAAATTGGATGCAGTGAGTGTGGGAAATTGAATTCATCGTCTGTGAGATACGGGAAACAGGCACTGATGGAAATGTGATGCAGTGACTGTGGTGAAGGACGTGCAGTGAAAGAGTAAATGGGATGCAGTGACTGAGTGAAATGTGATGCAGTGACTGAGTGAAATGTGATGCAGTGACTGAGTGAAATGGGATGCACTGACCGAGTGAAATGAGATGCAGTGACTGAGGGAAATGGGATGCAATCACTGAGTGATTTGCGATGCAGAGACTGAGGGAAAGGAGATGCTGTGACGATGGGAAATGGGATGCAGTGAGTGTGGGAAATTGTATGCAGCGTCTGTGAGATAAGGGAAACAGTGAATGATGGAAATGGGATGCACTGACTGTGTTGAAGGAGATGCAGTGATTGAGTGAAATGGGATGCAGTGACTGAGTAAAATACGATGCAGTGACTGAGTGAAATGGGATGTAGTGACTGCGTGAAATGGGATGCAGTGACTGTGGTGAAGGAGATGCAGTGACTGAGGGAAATGGGATGCAGTGACTGAGTGAAATGGGATGCAGTGACTGAGGTAAATGGTATGCAGTGACTGAGGGAAATGGGATGCAGTGACTGAGGGAAATGGGATGCAGTGACTGAGTGAAATTTGATGCACTCACTGAATGAAATGGAATGCACTGATTGTGTGAAATGGGAAGCACTGATTGTGTGAAATGGGATGCAGTGACTGAGTGAAATGGGATGCAGTGACTGAGGGAAAAGGGATGCAGTGACTGAGTGAAATGGGATGCCGTGACTGAGTGAAATGAGATGCAGTGACTGAGGGAAATGGGATGCAGTGACTGAGGGAAATGGGATGCAGTGACTGAGGGAAATGGGATTCAGAGACTGAGGGAAATGGGATGCAGTGACTGAGTTAAATGGGATGCAGTGACTGAGTGAAATGTGACGCAGTCACTGAATGAAATGGGATGCACTGATTGTTTGAAATGGGATGCAGTGACTGAGGGAAAATGGGTTGCAATGACTTTTGGAAATGGGATATAGTGACTGATGGAAATGGGATGCACTGACTGTGGGAAATGAGATGCAGTGACTGAGGGAAATCGGATGCAGTGACTGAGGGAAATGAGATGCAGTGACTGACGGAAATGGGATGCAGTGACTGAGTGAAATGGGATGCAGTGACTGAGTGAAATTTGATGCACTCACTGAATGAAATGGAATGTGCTGATTGTGTGAAATGGGATGCACTGATTGTGTGAAATGGGATGCAGTGACTGAGTGAAATGGGATGCAGTGACTGAGGGAAAAGGGATGCAGTGACTGAGGGAAATGAGATGCAGTGACTGAGGGAAATGGGATGCAGTGACTGAGGGAAATGGGATTCAGAGACTGAGGGAAATGGGATGCAGTGACTGAGTTAAATGGGATGCAGTGACTGAGTGAAATGTGACGCAGTCACTGAATGAAATGGGATGCAGTGACTGAGTGAAATGGGATGCAGTGACTGAGTGAAATGGGATGCAGTGACTGAGGGAAAATGGGTCGCAATGACTGTTGGAAATGGGATATAGTGACTAATGGAAATGGGATGCACTGACTGTGGGAAATGGAATACAGTGGCTGAGGGAAATGGGATGCAGTGACTCAGGGAAATGGGATGCAGTGATTGAGTGAAATGGGATGCAGTGACTGATGCAAATGGGATCCATTGACTGAGGGCAATGGGTTTCAGTGACTGACGGAAATGGGATGCAGTGACTGAGGGAAATGAGATGCACTGATTGTGTGAAATGGGATGCAGTGACTGTGTGAAATGGGATGCAGTGACTCAGTGAAATGTGATTCAGTCACTGAGTGAAATGTGATTCCGTCACTGAGCGTAATATGATGCACTCACTGAGTGTACTGTGATTCAGTCACTGAGTGAACTGTGATGCAGTCACTGAGTGAAATAGGATGCAGTGGCTGAGTGAAATGGGATGCAGTGACTGAGTGAAATGAGATGCAGTGACTGATTGAAATGAGATGCAGTGACTGAGTGAAATGGGATGCAGTGACTGAGGGACATGGAAGGCAGTGACTGAGGGACATGGGATGCTGTGACTGAGGGACATGGGATGCAGTGACTGAGGGAAATGGGAAGCAGTGTTGAGTGAAATGGGATGCACTGGTTGTGTGAAATGGGATGCAGTGACTGATTGAAATGAGATGCAGTGACTGAGTGAAATGGGATGCAGTGACTGAGGGACATGGAAGGCAGTGACTGAGGGACATGGGATACATTGACTGATGGAAATGGGTTGCGTGACTGAGGGAAATGGGTTGCAGTGACTGAGGGAAATGAGATGCAGTGACTGAGGGAAATCGGATGCAGTGACTGAGGGAAATGAGATGCAGTGACTGAGGGAAATGGGATGCAGTGACTGAGGGAAATGAGATGCACCGATTGTGTGAAATGGGATGCACTGGTTGTGTGAAATGGGATGCAGTGACTGTGTGAAATGGGATGCAGTGACTCAGTGAAATGTGATTCAGTCACTGAGTGAAATGTGATTCCGTCACCGAGTGAAATATGATGCACTCACTGAGTGTACTGTGATTCAGTCACTGAGTGAACTGTCATGCAGTCACTGAGTGAAATAGAATGCAGTGGCTGAGTGAAATGGGATGCAGTGACTGAGTGAAATGAGATGCAGTGACTGATTGAAATGAGATGCAGTGACTGAGTGAAATGGGATGCAGTGACTGAGGGACATGGGATGCAGTGACTGAGGGACATGGGATGCAGTGACTGAAGGAAATGGGAAGCAGTGACTCAGGCAAATGGAATGCAGTGATTGTGTGAAATGGGATGCAGTGACTGAGTGAAATGAGATGCAGTGACTGAGGGAAATGAGATGCAGTGACTGAGGGAAATGGGATGCAGTGACTGAGGGTAATGGGATTCAGAGACTGAGGGAAATGGGATGCAGTGACTGAGTTAAATGGGATGCAGTGACTGAGTTAAATGGGATGCAGTGACTGAGTGAAATGTGACGCAGTCACTGAAAGAAATGGGATGCACTGATTGTTTGAAATGGGATGCAGTGACTGAGAGAAATGGGATGCAGTGAATGAGGGAAAATGGGATGCAGTGATTGAGTGAAATGGGATGCAGTGACTGATGCAAATGGGATACATTGACTGAGGGCAATGGGTTTCAGTGACTGACGGAAATGGGATGCAGTGACTGAGGGAAATGAGATGCACTGATTGTGTGAAATGGGATGCAGTGACTGTGTGAAATGTGATGCAGTGACTCAGTGAAATTTGATTCCGTCACTGAGTGAAATGTGATTCCGTCACTGAGTGTAATATGATGCTCTCACTGAGTATACTGTGATTCAGTCACTGAGTGAACTGTGATGCAGTCACTGAGTGAAATAGGATGCAGTGGCTGAGTGAAATGGGATGCAGTGACTGACTGAAATGAGATGCAGTGACTGATTGAAATGAGATGCAGTGACTGAGTGAAATGGGATGTAGTGACTGAGGGACATGGAAGGCAGTGACTGAGGGACATGGGATGCAGTGACTGAGGGACATGGGATGCAGTGACTGAGGGAAATGGGAAGCAGTGTTGAGTGAAATGGGATGCAGTGACAGATGCAAATGGGATGCAGTGACTGATGCAAATGGGATACATTGACTGATGGAAATGGGTTGCGTGACTGAGGGAAATGGGATGCAGTGACTGAGGGAAATGAGATGCAGTGACTGATGGAAAATGGGTTGCAATGACTGTTGGAAATGGGATATAGTGACTGATGGAAATGGGATGCAGTGACTGAGGGAAATGGGATGCAGTGACTGAGTGCAATGGGATGCAGTGACTGGGTGAAATGGGATGCAGTGATTGAGTGAAATATGATGCAGTGACTGATGCAAATGGGATACATTGACTGAGGGCAATGGGTTGCAGTGACTGAGGGAAATGGGATGCAGTGACTGAGGGAAATGAGATTCACCGATTGTGTGAAATGGGATGCACTGGTTGTGTGAAATGGGATGCAGTGACTGTGTGAAATGGGATGCAGTGACTCAGTGAAATGTGATTCAGTCACTGAGTGAAATGTCATTCCGTCACTGAGTGAAATATGATGCACTCACTGAGTGTACTGTGATTCAGTCACTGAGTGAACTGTGATGCAGTCACTGAGTGAAATAGGATGCAGTGGCTGAGTGAAATGGGATGCAGTGACTGAGTGAAATGAGATGCAGTGACTGAGTTAAATGGGATGCAGTGACTGAGGGACATGGGATGCAGTGACTGAGGGACATTGGATGCAGTGACTGAGGGACATGGGATGCAGTGACTGAGGGAAATGGGAAGCAGTGTCTCAGGCAAATGGGATGCAGTGATTGAGTGAAATGGGATGCCGTGACTGAGTGAAATGAGATGCAGTGACTGAGGGAAATGAGATGCAGTGACTGAGGGAAATGAGATGCAGTGACTGAGGGAAATGGGATGCAGTGACTGAGGGAAATGGGATTCAGAGACTGAGGGAAATGGGATGCAGTGACTGAGTTAAATGGGATGCAGTGACTGAGTGAAATGTGACGCAGTCACTGAATGAAATGGGATGCACTGATTGTTTGAAATGGGATGCAGTGACTGAGTGAAATGGGATGCAGTGAATGAGGGAAAATGGGTTGCAATGACTGTTGGAAATGGGATATAGTGACTGATAGAAATGGGATGCACTGACTGTGGGAAATGGAATGCAGTGACTGAGGGAAATGGGAGGCAGTGACTGAGGGAAATGGGAGGCAGTGACTGAGGGAAATGGGATGCAGTGACTCAGGGAAATGGGTTGCAGTGATTGAGTGAAATGGGATGCAGTGACTGATGCAAATGGGATCCATTGACTGAGGGCAATGGGTTTCAGTGACTGAGGGAAATGAGATGCACTGATTGTGTGAAATGGGATGCTGTGACTGTGTGAAATGGGATGCAGTGACTCAGTGAAATGTGATTCAGTCACTGAGTGAAATGTGATTCCATCACTGAGTGAAATATGATGCACTCATGAGTGTACTGTGATTCAGTCACTGAGTGAACTGTGATGCTGTCACTGAGTGAAAACGGATGCAGTGGCTGAGTGAAATGAGATGCAGTGACTGAGTGAAATGAGATGCAGTGACTGATTGAAATGAGATGCAGTGACTGAGTGAAATGGGATGCAGTGACTGAGGGACATGGAATGCAGTGACTGAGGGACATGGGATGCAGTGACTGAGGGACATGGGATGCAGTGACTGAGGGAAATGGGAAGCAGTGACTGATGCAAATGGGATACATTGACTGATGGAAATGGGTTGCGTGACTGAGGAAATGGGACGCAGTGACTGAGGGAAATGTGATGCAGTGACTGAGGGAAATCGGATGCAGTGACTGAGGGTAATGAGATGCAGTGACTGAGGGAAATGGGATGCAGTGACTGAGTTAAATGTGATGCAGTGACTGAGTGAAATGGGATGCAGTGACTGAGTGAAATGTGATGCACTCACTGAATGAAATGGAATGCACTGATTGTGTGAAATGGGATGCACTGATTGTGTGAAATGGGATGCAGTGACTGTGTGACATGGGATGCAGTGACTGAGGGAAAAGGGATGCAGTGACTGAGTGAAATGGGATGCAGTGACTGAGTGAATTGGGATGCAGTGACACAGGGAAATGGGATGCCTTGACTGACGGAAATGGGATGCATTGATTGACGGAAATGTGATGCAGTGACTGATGGAAATGGGACGCAGTGACTGAGGGAAATGGGATGCATTGATTGACGGAAATGTGATGCAGTGACTGATGGAAATGGTACGCAGTGTCTGAGTGAAATGGGATGCTGTGACTCAGGGAAATGGGATGCAGTGATTGAGGGAAATGGGATGCAGTGACTCAGGGAAATGGGATCCAGTGATTGAGTGAAATGGGATGCAGTGATTGAGTGAAATGGGATGCAGTGACTGAGTGAAATGGGATGCAGTGACTGAGTGAAATGAGATGCAGTGACTGAGGGAAATGAGATGCAGTGACTGAGGGAAATGGGATGCAGTGACTGAGGGAAATGAGATGCACTGATTGTGTGAAATGGGATGCACTCATTGTGTGAAATGGGATGCAGTGACTGTGTGAAATGGGATGCAGTGACTCAGTGAAATGTGATTCAGTCACTGAGTGAAATGTGATTCCGTCACTGATTGAAATATGATGCACTACTGAGTGTACTGTGATTCAGTCACTGAGTGAACTGTGATGCAGTCACTGAGTGAAATAGGATGCAGTGGCTGAGTGAAATGAGATGCAGTGACTGAGGGAAATGAGATGCAGTGACTGAGGGACATGGGATGCAGTGACTGAGGGACATGGGATGCAGTGACTGAGGGAAATGGGATGCGGTGACTGAGGGACATGAGCTGCAGTGACAGAGCTTCTGGGAAGGAGTTTCTGAGTTAATAGGGAATCAGTGCCCGAGCGGGCATGGGGTGCGGTGACTGAGGGAAATGGCATACAGTGCCTGACCGAAAAGGGACGCACTGACTGAGTGAAATGGGATGCAGTGACTGAGGGACATGGGATGCAGTGACTGAGTGACATGGGATGCACTGCCTGAGAGACAGGGGATGCAGTGACTGAGGGACATGGGATGCAGTGACTCAGGGTAATGGAATGCAGTGACAGAGTGAAATGGGATGCAGTGACGGATGCAAATGGGATGCAGTGACTGAGTGAAATGGGATGCAGGGACTGATGGAAATGGCATGCAGTGACTGAGGGAAATGAGATGCAGTGACTGAGGGAAATGAGATGCAGTGACTGAGTGAAATGGGATGCAGTGACTGAGTGAAATGTAATGCAGTCACTGAATGAAATGGGATGCACTGATTGTGTGAAATGGGATGCAGTGACTGAGGGAAAATGGGTCGCAATGACTGATGGAAATGGGATATCGTGACTGATGGAAATGGGATGCAGTGACTGTGGGAAATGCGATGCAGTGACTGGTTGAATTGGGATGCAGTGACACACGGAAATGGGATGCCTTGACTGACGGAAATGAGATGGCTTGACTGACGGTAATGGGATGCAGTGATTGACGGAAATGTGATGCAGTGACTGACGGAAATGGAATGCAGTGACTGAGGGAAATGGGATGCAGTGACTGACGGAAATGAGATGCAGTGTCTGAGTGAAATGGGATGCAGTGATTGTGTGAAATGGGATGCAGTGACTGAGGGAAATGGCATGCGGTGACTGAGGGAAATGGGATGCAGTTACTCAGGGAAATGGGATGCAGTGACTGAGTGAAATGGGATGCAGTGACTGAGGGAAATGGGATGCAGTGACTGAGGGAAATGGGATACAGTATTTTTTAGGAAGGACGATGCAATCACTGAGTGAAATGGGATGCAGAGACTGAGGGAAAGGAGATCCTGTGACTATGGGAAATGGGATGCAGTGAGTGTGGGAAATTGATTGCATCGTCTGTGAGATACCGGAAACAGTGACTGAGAGAAATGTGATGCAGTGACTGCTTGAAATGGGATGCAGTGACTGATGGAAATGGGATGCAGTGACTGAGTGAAATCGGATGCAGTGTTTGAGTGAAATGTGATTTAGTCACTGAGTGAAATGGGATGCAGTCGCTGAGTGAAATGGGATACATCACTGAGTGCAATGGGATGCAGTGACTGGGTGAAATGGGATGCAGTCACTGAGTGCAATGTGATGCAGTGACTGAGTGAAATGGGATGCAGTGACTGATGGAAATTGGATGCAGTGACAGAGTGACATGAGCTGCAGTGTCTGATGGAAATGTGATGCAGTGACTGAGGGAAATTGGATGCAGTGAGTGTGGGAAATTGAATTCATCGTCTGTGAGATACGGGAAACAGTGACTGATGGAAATGTGATGCAGTGACTGTGGTGAAGGACATGCAGTGATTGAGTAAATGGGATGCAGTGACTGATTGAAATGTGATGCAGTGACTGAGGGAAATGGGATGCAATCACTGAGTGATTTGCGATGCAGAGACTGAGGGAAAGGAGATGCTGTGACGATGGGAAATGGGATGCAGTGAGTGTGGGAAATTGAATGCAGCGTCTGCGAGATAAGGGAAACAGTGACTGATGGAAATGGGATGCACTGACTGTGTTGAAGGAGATGCAGTGATTGAGTGAAATGGGATTCAGTGACTGCGTGAAATGGGATGCAGTGACTGTGGTGAAGGAGATGCATTGACTGAGGGAAATGGGATGCAGAGACTGAGTGAAATGGGATGCAGTGACTGAGGGAAATGGGATGCAGTGACAGAGTGACATGAGCTGCAGTGTCTGATGGAAATGTGATTCAGTACCTGATGGAAATGGGATGCAGTGACTGAGGTACTCGGAAGGAGTGACTGAGTTCATGGGGATGCTGTGCCCGAGCGGACTTGGGGTGCAGTGAGTGACGGAAATGGGATACAGTGCCTGAGTGAAATGAGATGCAGTGACTGAGGGAAATCGGATGCAGTGACTGAGTGAAATGAGATGCAGTGACTGACGGAAATGGGATGCAGTGAGTGAGGGACATGGGATGCAGTGACGGAGGGACATGGGAAGCATTCACTGAGTGAAATGCGATGCAGAGACCGAGGGAATGGAGATGCTGTGACTCTGGGAAATGGGATGCAGTGAGTGTGGGAAATTGAATGCAGTGCCTGTGAGATATGGGAAACAATGACTAATGGAATTGGAATGCAGTGACTATGGTGAAGGAGATGCAGTGACTGAGTGAAATGGGATGCAGTGACTGTGTGAAATGTGATGCAGTGACTGAGTGAAATGTGATGCAGTGACTGAGAGAAATGCGATGTAGTGACTGAGTGAAATGGGATGCAGTGACTGAGTGAAATGGGATGCTGTCTCTGAGTGAAATGGGATGCATCACTGAGTGAAATGGGATGCAGTGGTTGAGGGAAATGGGATGCAGTGACTGAGTGAAATGAGATGTAGTGACGAAGTGAAATGGGAAGCACTGATTGAGTGAAATGCGATGCAGTGACTGAGTGAAATGAGATGCCTTGTTTGATGGAAATATGATGCAGTAACTGACGGAAATGAGATGCAGTGGCTGAGTGAAATGGGATGCAGTGACTGTGTGAAATGGGATGCAGTGACTCAGTGAAATGTGATTCAGTCACTGAGTGAAATGTGATTCCGTCACTGAGTGAAAAATGATGCAGTGACTGAGTGAAATGGGATGCAGTGACTGAGGGAAATGGGATGCAGTGACTGAGGGAAATGGGATGCAGTGACTGATTGAAATGGGATGCAGTGACTCAGGGAAATGGGATGCAGTGACTCAGGGAAATGCGATGCAGTGATTGAGTGAAATGGGATGCAGTGACTGATGCAAATGGGATACATTGACTGAGGGCAATGGGTAGCAGTGACTGAGGGAAATGGGATGCAGTGACTGAGGGAAATGAGATGCACTGATTGTGTGAAATGGGATGCACTGGTTGTGTGAAATGGGATGCAGTGACTGTGTGAAATGGGATGCAGTGACTCAGTGAAATGTGATTCCGTCACTGAGTGAAATATGATGCACTCACTGAGTGTACTGTGATTCAGTCACTGAGTGAACTGTGATGCAGTCACTGAGTGAAATAGGATGCAGTGGCTGAGTGAAATGGGATGCAATGACTGAGTGAAATGAGATGCAGTGACTGATTGAAATGAGATGCAGTGACTGAGTGAAATGGGATGCAGTGACTGAGGGACATGGAATGCAGTGACTGAGGGACATGGGATGCAGTGACTGAGGGACATGGTATGTAGTGACTGAGGGAAATGGGAAGCAGTGTTGAGTGAAATGGGATGCAGTGACTGATGCAAATGGGATGCAGTGACTGATGCAAATGGGATACGTTGACTGATGGAAATGGGTTGCGTGACTGAGGGAAATGGGATGCAGTGACTGAGGGAAATGAGATGCAGTGACTGAGGGAAATCGGATGCAGTGACTGAGGGTAATGAGATGCAGTGACCGAGGGAAATGGGGTGCAGTGACTGAGGGAAATGTGATGCAGTGACTGAGTGAAATGGGATGCAGTGACTGAGTGAAATGTGATGCATTCACTGAATGAAATGGAATGCACTGATTGTGTGAAATGGGATGCACTGATAGTGTGAAATGGGATGCAGTGACTGTGTGAAATGGGATGCAGTGACTGTGTGAAATGGGATGCAGTGACTGAGTGAATTGGGATGCAGTGACACACGGAAATGGGATGCAGTGACTGAGGGAAATGGGATGCAGTGACTGAGGGAAATGGGATGCAGTGTCTCAGGGAAATGGGATGCAGTGATTGAGTGAAATGGGATGCAGTGACTGAGTGAAATGTGATGCACTCACTGAATGAAATGGAATGCACTGATTTTGTGAAATGGGATGCAGTGACTGAGGGAAATGAGATGCACTGTCTGAGTGAAATGGGATGCAGTGACTGAGGGAAATGGGATGCAGTGACTGAGGGAAATGGGATGCAGTGTCTCAGGGAAATGGGATGCAGTGATTGAGTGAAATGGGATGCAGTGACTGAGTGAAATGGGATGCAGTGACTGAGTGAAATGAGATGCATTGACTGAGGGAAATGAGATGCAGTGACTGAGGGAAATGTGATGCAGTGACTGAGGGAAATGAGATGCACTGATTGTGTGAAATGGGATGCACTCATTGTGTGAAATGGGATGCAGTGACTGTGTGAAATGGGATGCAGTGACTCAGTGAAATGTGATTCAGTCACTGAGTGAAATGTGATTCCGTCACTGAGTGAAATATGATGCAATCACTGAGTGCACTGTGATTCTGTCACTGAGTGAACTGTGATGCAGTCACTGAGTGAAATAGGATGCAGTGGCTGAGTGAAATAGGATGCAGTGACTGAGTGAAATGAGATGCAGTGACTGAGTGAAATGAGACGCAGTGACTGAGGGACATGGGATGCAGTGACTGAGGGACATGGGATGCAGTGACTGAGGGACATGGGATGCAGTGACTGAGGGAAATGGGATGCGGTGACTGAGGGACATGAGCTGCAGTGACAGAGGTACTGGGAAGGAGTTTCTGAGTTAATAGGGAATCAGTGCCCGAGCGGGCATGGGGTGCAGTGATTGAGGGAAATGTCATACAGTGCCTGACCGAAAAGGGACGCACTGACTAAGTGAAATGGGATGCAGTGACTGAGGGACATGGGATGGAGTGACTCAGGGAAATGGGACGCAGTGTCTCAGGGAAATGGGATGCAGTGATTGAGTGAAATGGGATGCAGTGACTGAGTGAAATGTGATGCACTCACCGTGTGAAATGGGATGCAGAGACTGAGTGAAATGGGATGCAGTGACTGAGTGAAATGGGATGCAGTGACTGAGTGAAATGAGATGCACTGACTGAGGGAAATGAGATGCAGTGACTGAGGGAAATGGGATGCAGTGACTGAGGGAAATGAGATGCACTGATTGTGTGAAATGGGATGCACTCATTGTGTGAAATGGGATGCAGTGACTGTGTGAAATGGGATGCAGTGACTCAGTGAAATGTGATTCAGTCACTGAGTGAAATGTGATTCCGTCACTGATTGAAATATGATGCACTACTGAGTGTACTGTGATTCAGTCACTGAGTGAACTGTGATGCATTCACTGAGTGAAATAGGATGCAGTGGCTGAGTGAAATAGGATGCAGTGACTGACTGAAATGAGATGCAGTGACTGAGTGAAATGAGACGCAGTGACTGAGGGACATGGGATGCAGTGACTGAGGGACATGGGATGCAGTGACTGAGGGACATGGGATGCAGTGACTGAGGGAAATGGGATGCGGTGACTGAGGGACATGAGCTGTAGTGACAGAGGTACTGGGAAGGAGTTTCTGAGGTAATAGGGAATCAGTGCCCGAGCGGGCATGGGGTGCGGTGACTGAGGGAAATGGCATACAGTGCCTGACCGTAAAGGGACGCACTGACTGAGTGAAATGGGATGCAGTGACTGAGGGACATGGGATGCAGTGACTGAGGGACATGGGATGCACTGCCTGAGAGACAGGGGATGCAGTGACTGAGGGACATGGGATGCAGTGACTCAGGGTAATGGGATGCAGTGACTGAGTGAAATGGGATGCAGTGACTGACGGAAATGGCATGCAGTGACTGAGGGAAATGAGATGCAGTGACTGAGGGAAATGAGATGCAGTGACTGAGGGAAATGGGATGCAGTGACTGAGTGAAATGGGATGCAGTGACTGAGTGAAATGTAATGCAGTCACTGAATGAAATGGGATGCACTGATTGTGTGAAATGGGATGCAGTGAATGAGGAAAAATGGGTTGCAATGACTGATGGAAATGGGATATCGTGACTGATGGAAATGGGATGCAGTGACTGTGGGAAATGCGATGCAGTGACTGGTTGAATTGGGATGCAGTGACACACGGAAATGGGATGCCTTGACTGACGGAAATGAGATGGCTTGACTGACGGAAATGGGATGCAGTGATTGACGGAAATGTGATGCAGTGACTGACGGAAATGGGATGCAGTGACTGAGGGAAATGGGATGCAGTGACTGACGGAAATGAGATGCAGTGTCTGAGTGAAATGGGATGCTGTGATTGTGTGAAATGGGATGCAGTGACTGAGGGAAATGGGATGCGGTGACTGAGGGAAATGGGATGCAGTTACTCAGGGAAATGGGATGCAGTGACTGAGGGAAATGGGATGCAGTATTTTTTAGGAAGGACGATGCAATCACTGAGTGAAATGGGATGCAGAGACTGAGGGAAAGGAGATCCTGTGACTATGGGAAATGGGATGCAGTGAGTGTGGGAAATTGATGGCATCGTCTGTGAGATACGGGAAACAGTGACTGAGTGAAATGAGATGCAGTGACTAAGTGAAATGGGAAGCCCTGATTGAGTGAAATGCGATGCAGTGACTGAGTGAAATGAGATGCCTTGTTTGATGGAAATATGATGCAGTAACTGACGGAAATGAGATGCAGTGGCTGAGTGAAATGGGATGCAGTGACTGTGTGAAATGGGATGCAGTGACTCAGTGAAATGTGATTCAGTCACTGAGTGAAATATGATTCCGTCAGTGAGTGAAATATGATGCAGTGACTGAGTGAAATGGGATGCAGTGACTGAGGGAAATGGGATGCAGTGACTGAGGGAAATGGGATGCAGTGACTGATTGAAATGGGATGCAGTGACTCAGGGAAATGGGATGCAGTGACTCAGGGAAATGCGATGCAGTGATTGAGTGAAATGGGATGCAGTGACTGATGCAAATGGGATACATTAACTGAGGGCAATGGGTAGCAGTGACTGAGGGAAATGGGATGCAGTGACTGAGGGAAATGAGATGCACTGATTGTGTGAAATGGGATGCACTGGTTGTGTGAAATGGGATGCAGTGACTGTGTGATATGGGATGCAGTGACTCAGTGAAATGTGATTCCGTCACTGAGTGAAATATGATGCACTCACTGAGTGTACTGTGATTCAGTCACTGAGTGAACTGTGATGCAGTCACTGAGTGAAATAGGATGCAGTGGCTGAGTGAAATGGGATGCAATGACTGAGTGAAATGAGATGCAGTGACTGATTGAAATGAGATGCAGTGACTGAGTGAAATGAGATGCAGTGACTGAGGGACATGAAATGCAGTGACTGAGGGACATGGGATGCAGTGACTGAGGGACATGGGATGTAGTTACTGAGGGAAATGGGAAGCAGTGTTGAGTGAAATGTGATGCAGTGACTGATGCAAATGGGATGCAGTGACTGATGCAAATGGGATACATTGACTGATGGAAATGGGTTGCGTGTCTGAGGGAAATGGGATGCAGTGACTGAGGGAAATGAGATGCAGTGACTGAGGGAAATGGGATGCAGTGACTGAGGGAAATGGAATGCAGTATTTTTTAGGAAGGACGATGCAATCACTGAGTGAAATGGGATGCAGAGACTGAGGGAAAGGAGATCCTGTGACTATGGGAAATGGGATGCAGTGAGTGTGGGAAATTGATTGCATCGTCTGTGAGATACGGGAAACAGTGACTGAGTGAAATGTGATGCAGTGACTGCTTGAAATGGGATGCAGTGACTGATGGAAATGGGATGCAGTGACTGAGTGAAATCGGATGCAGTGTTTGAGTGAAATGTGATTTAGTCACTGAGTGAAATGGGATGCAGTCGCTGAGTGAAATGGGATGCATCACTGAGTGCAATGGGATGCAGTGACTGGGTGAAATGGGATGCATTCCCTGAGTGCAATGTGATGCAGTGACTGAGTGAAATGGGATGCAGTGACTGATGGAAATTGTATGCAGTGACTGAGGGAAATGTGATGCAGTGACTGAGTGAAATGGGATGCAGTGACTGAGTGAAATGTGATGCACTCACTGAATGAAATGGAATGCACTGATTGTGTGAAATGGGATGCAGTGACTGTGTGAAATGGGATGCAGTGACTGTGTGAAATGGGATGCAGTGACTGAGTGAATTGGGATGCAGTGACACACGGAAATGGGATGCCTTGACTGACGGAAATGGGATGCATTGATTGACGGAAATGTGATGCAGTGACTGATGGAAATGGGACGCAGTGACTGAGGGAAATGGGATGCAGTGACTGAGGGAAATGAGATGCAGTGTCTGAGTGAAATGGGACGCAGTGACTCAGGGAAATGGGATGCAGTGACTGAGGAAAATGGGATGCAGTGACTGAGGGAAATGGGATGCAGTGTCTCATGGAAATGGGATGCAGTGATTGAGTGAAATGGGATGCAGTGACTGAGTGAAATGTGATGCAGTGACTGAGGGAAATGGGATGCAGTGACTGAGGGTAATGAGATGCAGTGACTGAGGGAAATGGGATGCAGTGACTGAGGGAAATCGGATGCAGTGACTGAGGGTAATGAGATGCAGTGACCGAGGGAAATGGGGTGCAGTGACTGAGGGAAATGTGATGCAGTGACTGAGTGAAATGGGATGCAGTGACTGAGTGAAATGTGATGCATTCACTGAATGAAATGGAATGCACTGATTGTGTGAAATGGGATGCACTGATAGTGTGAAATGGGATGCAGTGACTGTGTGAAATGGGATGCAGTGACTGTGTGAAATGGGATGCAGTGACTGAGTGAATTGGGATGCAGTGACACACGGAAATGGGATGCAGTGACTGAGGGAAATGGGATGCAGTGACTGAGGGAAATGGGATGCAGTGTCTCAGGGAAATGGGATGCAGTGATTGAGTGAAATGGGATGCAGTGACTGAGTGAAATGTGATGCACTCACTGAATGAAATGGAATGCACTGATTGTGTGAAATGGGATGCAGTGACTGAGGGAAATGAGATGCACTGTCAGAGTGAAATGGGATGCAGTGACTGAGGGAAATGGGATGCAGTGACTGAGGGAAATGGGATGCAGTGTCTCAGGGAAATGGGATGCAGTGATTGAGTGAAATGGGATGCAGTGACTGAGTGAAATGGGATGCAGTGACTGAGTGAAATGAGATGCATTGACTGAGGGAAATGAGATGCACTGATTGTGTGAAATGGGATGCACTCATTGTGTGAAATGGGATGCAGTGACTGTGTGAAATGGGATGCAGTGACTCAGTGAAATGTGATTCAGTCACTGAGTGAAATGTGATTCCGTCACTGAGTGAAATATGATGCAATCACTGAGTGCACTGTGATTCTGTCACTGAGTGAACTGTGATGCAGTCACTGAGTGAAATAGGATGCAGTGGCTGAGTGAAATAGGATGCAGTGACTGAGTGAAATGAGATGCAGTGACTGAGTGAAATGAGACGCAGTGACTGAGGGACATGGGATGCAGTGACTGAGGGACATGGGATGCAGTGACTGAGGGACATGGGATGCAGTGACTGAGGGAAATGGGATGCGGTGACTGAGGGACATGAGCTGCAGTGACAGAGGTACTGGGAAGGAGTTTCTGAGTTAATAGGGAATCAGTGCCCGAGCGGGCATGGGGTGCAGTGATTGAGGGAAATGTCATACAGTGCCTGACCGAAAAGGGACGCACTGACTAAGTGAAATGGGATGCAGTGACTGAGGGACATGGGATGGAGTGACTCAGGGAAATGGGACGCAGTGTCTCAGGGAAATGGGATGCAGTGATTGAGTGAAATGGGATGCAGTGACTGAGTGAAATGTGATGCACTCACCGTGTGAAATGGGATGCAGAGACTGAGTGAAATGGGATGCAGTGACTGAGTGAAATGGGATGCAGTGACTGAGTGAAATGAGATGCACTGACTGAGGGAAATGAGATGCAGTGACTGAGGGAAATGGGATGCAGTGACTGAGGGAAATGAGATGCACTGATTGTGTGAAATGGGATGCACTCATTGTGTGAAATGGGATGCAGTGACTGTGTGAAATGGGATGCAGTGACTCAGTGAAATGTGATTCAGTCACTGAGTGAAATGTGATTCCGTCACTGATTGAAATATGATGCACTACTGAGTGTACTGTGATTCAGTCACTGAGTGAACTGTGATGCATTCACTGAGTGAAATAGGATGCAGTGGCTGAGTGAAATAGGATGCAGTGACTGACTGAAATGAGATGCAGTGACTGAGTGAAATGAGACGCAGTGACTGAGGGACATGGGATGCAGTGACTGAGGGACATGGGATGCAGTGACTGAGGGACATGGGATGCAGTGACTGAGGGAAATGGGATGCGGTGACTGAGGGACATGAGCTGTAGTGACAGAGGTACTGGGAAGGAGTTTCTGAGGTAATAGGGAATCAGTGCCCGAGCGGGCATGGGGTGCGGTGACTGAGGGAAATGGCATACAGTGCCTGACCGTAAAGGGACGCACTGACTGAGTGAAATGGGATGCAGTGACTGAGGGACATGGGATGCAGTGACTGAGGGACATGGGATGCACTGCCTGAGAGACAGGGGATGCAGTGACTGAGGGACATGGGATGCAGTGACTCAGGGTAATGGGATGCAGTGACTGAGTGAAATGGGATGCAGTGACTGACGGAAATGGCATGCAGTGACTGAGGGAAATGAGATGCAGTGACTGAGGGAAATGAGATGCAGTGACTGAGGGAAATGGGATGCAGTGACTGAGTGAAATGGGATGCAGTGACTGAGTGAAATGTAATGCAGTCACTGAATGAAATGGGATGCACTGATTGTGTGAAATGGGATGCAGTGAATGAGGAAAAATGGGTTGCAATGACTGATGGAAATGGGATATCGTGACTGATGGAAATGGGATGCAGTGACTGTGGGAAATGCGATGCAGTGACTGGTTGAATTGGGATGCAGTGACACACGGAAATGGGATGCCTTGACTGACGGAAATGAGATGGCTTGACTGACGGAAATGGGATGCAGTGATTGACGGAAATGTGATGCAGTGACTGACGGAAATGGGATGCAGTGACTGAGGGAAATGGGATGCAGTGACTGACGGAAATGAGATGCAGTGTCTGAGTGAAATGGGATGCTGTGATTGTGTGAAATGGGATGCAGTGACTGAGGGAAATGGGATGCGGTGACTGAGGGAAATGGGATGCAGTTACTCAGGGAAATGGGATGCAGTGACTGAGGGAAATGGGATGCAGTATTTTTTAGGAAGGACGATGCAATCACTGAGTGAAATGGGATGCAGAGACTGAGGGAAAGGAGATCCTGTGACTATGGGAAATGGGATGCAGTGAGTGTGGGAAATTGATGGCATCGTCTGTGAGATACGGGAAACAGTGACTGAGTGAAATGAGATGCAGTGACTAAGTGAAATGGGAAGCCCTGATTGAGTGAAATGCGATGCAGTGACTGAGTGAAATGAGATGCCTTGTTTGATGGAAATATGATGCAGTAACTGACGGAAATGAGATGCAGTGGCTGAGTGAAATGGGATGCAGTGACTGTGTGAAATGGGATGCAGTGACTCAGTGAAATGTGATTCAGTCACTGAGTGAAATATGATTCCGTCAGTGAGTGAAATATGATGCAGTGACTGAGTGAAATGGGATGCAGTGACTGAGGGAAATGGGATGCAGTGACTGAGGGAAATGGGATGCAGTGACTGATTGAAATGGGATGCAGTGACTCAGGGAAATGGGATGCAGTGACTCAGGGAAATGCGATGCAGTGATTGAGTGAAATGGGATGCAGTGACTGATGCAAATGGGATACATTAACTGAGGGCAATGGGTAGCAGTGACTGAGGGAAATGGGATGCAGTGACTGAGGGAAATGAGATGCACTGATTGTGTGAAATGGGATGCACTGGTTGTGTGAAATGGGATGCAGTGACTGTGTGATATGGGATGCAGTGACTCAGTGAAATGTGATTCCGTCACTGAGTGAAATATGATGCACTCACTGAGTGTACTGTGATTCAGTCACTGAGTGAACTGTGATGCAGTCACTGAGTGAAATAGGATGCAGTGGCTGAGTGAAATGGGATGCAATGACTGAGTGAAATGAGATGCAGTGACTGATTGAAATGAGATGCAGTGACTGAGTGAAATGAGATGCAGTGACTGAGGGACATGAAATGCAGTGACTGAGGGACATGGGATGCAGTGACTGAGGGACATGGGATGTAGTTACTGAGGGAAATGGGAAGCAGTGTTGAGTGAAATGTGATGCAGTGACTGATGCAAATGGGATGCAGTGACTGATGCAAATGGGATACATTGACTGATGGAAATGGGTTGCGTGTCTGAGGGAAATGGGATGCAGTGACTGAGGGAAATGAGATGCAGTGACTGAGGGAAATGGGATGCAGTGACTGAGGGAAATGGAATGCAGTATTTTTTAGGAAGGACGATGCAATCACTGAGTGAAATGGGATGCAGAGACTGAGGGAAAGGAGATCCTGTGACTATGGGAAATGGGATGCAGTGAGTGTGGGAAATTGATTGCATCGTCTGTGAGATACGGGAAACAGTGACTGAGTGAAATGTGATGCAGTGACTGCTTGAAATGGGATGCAGTGACTGATGGAAATGGGATGCAGTGACTGAGTGAAATCGGATGCAGTGTTTGAGTGAAATGTGATTTAGTCACTGAGTGAAATGGGATGCAGTCGCTGAGTGAAATGGGATGCATCACTGAGTGCAATGGGATGCAGTGACTGGGTGAAATGGGATGCAGTCCCTGAGTGCAATGTGATGCAGTGACTGAGTGAAATGGGATGCAGTGACTGATGGAAATTGTATGCAGTGACTGAGGGAAATGTGATGCAGTGACTGAGTGAAATGGGATGCAGTGACTGAGTGAAATGTGATGCACTCACTGAATGAAATGGAATGCACTGATTGTGTGAAATGGGATGCAGTGACTGTGTGAAATGGGATGCAGTGACTGTGTGAAATGGGATGCAGTGACTGAGTGAATTGGGATGCAGTGACACACGGAAATGGGATGCCTTGACTGACGGAAATGGGATGCATTGATTGACGGAAATGTGATGCAGTGACTGATGGAAATGGGACGCAGTGACTGAGGGAAATGGGATGCAGTGACTGAGGGAAATGAGATGCAGTGTCTGAGTGAAATGGGACGCAGTGACTCAGGGAAATGGGATGCAGTGACTGAGGAAAATGGGATGCAGTGACTGAGGGAAATGGGATGCAGTGTCTCATGGAAATGGGATGCAGTGATTGAGTGAAATGGGATGCAGTGACTGAGTGAAATGTGATGCAGTGACTGAGGGAAATGGGATGCAGTGACTGAGGGTAATGAGATGCAGTGACTGAGGGAAATGGGATGCAGTGACTGAGGGAAATCGGATGCAGTGACTGAGGGTAATGAGATGCAGTGACCGAGGGAAATGGGGTGCAGTGACTGAGGGAAATGTGATGCAGTGACTGAGTGAAATGGGATGCAGTGACTGAGTGAAATGTGATGCATTCACTGAATGAAATGGAATGCACTGATTGTGTGAAATGGGATGCACTGATAGTGTGAAATGGGATGCAGTGACTGTGTGAAATGGGATGCAGTGACTGTGTGAAATGGGATGCAGTGACTGAGTGAATTGGGATGCAGTGACACACGGAAATGGGATGCAGTGACTGAGGGAAATGGGATGCAGTGACTGAGGGAAATGGGATGCAGTGTCTCAGGGAAATGGGATGCAGTGATTGAGTGAAATGGGATGCAGTGACTGAGTGAAATGTGATGCACTCACTGAATGAAATGGAATGCACTGATTGTGTGAAATGGGATGCAGTGACTGAGGGAAATGAGATGCACTGTCAGAGTGAAATGGGATGCAGTGACTGAGGGAAATGGGATGCAGTGACTGAGGGAAATGGGATGCAGTGTCTCAGGGAAATGGGATGCAGTGATTGAGTGAAATGGGATGCAGTGACTGAGTGAAATGGGATGCAGTGACTGAGTGAAATGAGATGCATTGACTGAGGGAAATGAGATGCACTGATTGTGTGAAATGGGATGCACTCATTGTGTGAAATGGGATGCAGTGACTGTGTGAAATGGGATGCAGTGACTCAATGAAATGTGATTCAGTCACTGAGTGAAATGTGATTCCGTCACTGAGTGAAATATGATGCAATCACTGAATGTACTGTGATTCTGTCACTGAGTGAACTGTGATGCAGTCACTGAGTGAAATAGGATGCAGTGGCTGAGTGAAATAGGATGCAGTGACTGAGTGAAATGAGATGCAGTGACTGAGTGAAATGAGACGCAGTGACTGAGGGACATGGGATGCAGTGACTGAGGGACATGGGATGCAGTGACTGAGGGAAATGGGATGCGGTGACTGAGGGACATGATCTGCAGTGACAGAGGTACTGGGAAGGAGTTTCTGAGTTAATAGGGAATCAGTGCCCGAGCGGGCATGGGGTGCAGTGATTGAGGGAAATGTCATACAGTGCCTGACCGAAAAGGGACGCACTGACCAAGTGAAATGGGATGCAGTGACTGAGGGACATGGGATGCAGTGACTCAGGGAAATGGGACGCAGTGTCTCAGGGAAATGGGATGCAGTGATTGAGTGAAATGGGATGCAGTGACTGAGTGAAATGTGATGCACTCACCGTGTGAAATGGGATGCAGAGACTGAGTGAAATGGGATGCAGTGACTGAGTGAAATGGGATGCAGTGACTGAGTGAAATGAGATGCACTGACTGAGGGAAATGAGATGCAGTGACTGAGGGAAATGGGATGCAGTGACTGAGGGAAATGAGATGCACTGATTGTGTGAAATGGGATGCACTCATTGTGTGAAATGGGATGCAGTGACTGTGTGAAATGGGATGCAGTGACTCAGTGAAATGTGATTCAGTCACTGAGTGAAATGTGATTCCGTCACTGATTGAAATATGATGCACTACTGAGTGTACTGTGATTCAGTCACTGAGTGAACTGTGATGCATTCACTGAGTGAAATAGGATGCAGTGGCTGAGTGAAATAGGATGCAGTGACTGACTGAAATGAGATGCAGTGACTGAGTGAAATGAGACGCAGTGACTGAGGGACATGGGATGCAGTGACTGAGGGACATGGGATGCAGTGACTGAGGGACATGGGATGCAGTGACTGAGGGAAATGGGATGCGGTGACTGAGGGACATGAGCTGTAGTGACAGAGGTACTGGGAAGGAGTTTCTGAGTTAATAGGGAATCAGTGCCCGAGCGGGCATGGGGTGCGGTGACTGAGGGAAATGGCATACAGTGCCTGACCGAAAAGGGACGCACTGACTGAGTGAAATGGGATGCAGTGACTGAGGGACATGGGATGCAGTGACGGAGGGACATGGGATGCACTGTCTGAGAGACAGGGGATGCCGTGACTGAGGGACATGGGATGCAGTGACTCAGGGTAATGGGATGCAGTGACTGAGTGAAATGGGATGCAGTGACTGACGGAAATGGCATGCAGTGACTGAGGGAACTGAGATGCAGTGACTGAGGGAAATGAGATGCAGTGACTGAGGGAAATGGGATGCAGTGACTGAGTGAAATGGGATGCAGTGACTGAGTGAAATGTAATGCTTTCACTGAATGAAATGGGATGCACTGATTGTGTGAAATGGGATGCAGTGACGGAGGGAAAATGGGTTGCAATGACTGATGGAAATGGGATATCGTGACTGATGGAAATGGGATGCAGTGACTGTGGGAAATGCGATGCAGTGACTGGTTGAATTGGGATGCAGTGACACACGGAAATGGGATGCCTTGAGTGACGGAAATGGGATGCAGTGATTGACTGAAATGTGATGCAGTGCCTGATGGAAATGGGACGCAGTGACTGAGGGAAATGGGATGCATTGACTGAGGGAAATGAGATGCAGTGACTGAGGGAAATGGGATGCAGTGATTGTGTGAAATGGGATGCAGTGACTCAGGGAAATGTGATGCAGTGACTGAGTGAAATATGATGCAGTGATTGAGTGAAATGGGATGCAGTGACTGATGCAAATGGGATGCAGTGACTGATGCAAATGGGATACATTGACTGAGGGAAATGGGTTGCAGTGACTGAGGGAAATGAGATGCTGTGACTGAGGGAAAGGGGATGCAGTGACTGAGTGAAATGGGATGCAGAGACTGAGTGAAATGAGATGCAGTGACTGAATGAAATGGGATGCAGTGATTGTGTGAAATGCGATGCAGTGACTGAGGGAAATGGGATGCAGTGACTGAGTGAAATGGGATGCAGTGACTGAGTGAAATGTGATGCAGTCACTGAATGAAATGGGATGCACTGATTGTGTGAAATGGGATGCAGTGACTGAGGGAAAGGGGATGCAGTCACTGAGTGAAATGGGATGCAGTGACTGCGTGAAATGAGATGCAGTGACTGAGGGAAATGAGATGCAGTGACTGAGGGAAATGGGATGCAGTGACTGAGGGAAATGGGATGCAGTGACTGAGGGAAATGGGATGCAGTGACTGAGTGAAATGTGATGCAGTCACTGAGGGACAATGGGTTGCAATGACTAATGGAAATGCGATATAGTGACTGATGGAAATGGGATGCAGAGTCTGTGGGAAATGGGATGCAGTGACTGAGGGAAAATGGGTTGCAATGACTGATGGAAATGGGATATAGTGACTGATGAAAATGGGATGCAGTGACTGCGGGAAATGCGATGCAATGACTGAGTGAATTGGGATGCAGTGACACACGGAAATGGGATGCCTTGACTGACGGAAATGGGATGCAGTGATTGACGGAAATGTGATGCAGTGACTGATGGAAATGGGATGCAGTGACTGAGTGAAATGAGAGGCAGTGTCTGAGTGAAATGGGATGCAGTGATTGTGTGAAATGGGATGCAGTGACTGAGGGAAATGGGAAGCACTGACTGAGGGAGATGGGATGCAGTGACTGAGGGAAATGGGATGCAGTGACTCAGGGAAATGGGATGCAGTGATTGAGTGAAATGGGATGCAGTGACTGATGCAAATGGGACACATTGACTGAGGGCAATGAGTTGCATTGACTGAGTGAAATGGGATGCAGTGACTGAGGGAAATGAGATGCACTGATTGTGTGAAATGGGATGCAATGATTGTGTGAAATGTGATACAGTGACTGTGTGAAATGGGACGCAGTGACTCAGTGAAATGTGATTCACTCACTGAGTGAAATGTGATTCCGTCACTGAGTGAAATATGATGCACTCACGGAGTGTACTCTGATTCAGACACTGACTCAACTGTGATTCAGTCACTGAGTCAACTGTGATGCAGTCACTGAGTGAAATAGGATGCAGTGGCTGAGTGAAATGGGATGCAGTGTCTGAGTGAAATGAGATGCAGTGATGAGTGAAATGACATGTAGTGACTGAGGGACATGGGATGCAGTGACTGAGGGACATGGGATGCAGTGACTGAGGGACATGGGATGCAGTGACTGAGGGAAATGGGATGCAGTGACAGAGTGACATGACCTGCAGTGACAGAGGTACTGGGAAGGAGTTTCTGAGTTAATAGGGAATCAGTGTCCGAGCGTGCATGGGGTGCAGTGACTGAGGGAAATGGGATACAGTGCCTGACCGAAAAGGGACGCACTGACTGAGTGAAATGGGATGCAGTGACTGAGTGAAATGGGATGCAGTGACTGAGGGACATGGGGTGCAGTGACTTAAGGACAGGGGATGCAGTGACTGAGGGACATGGGATGCAGTGACACACGGACATGGGATGCAGTGACTGAGGGATAGGGGATGCAGTGACTGAGGAAATTATGATGCAGTGACAGCGTGAAATGGGATGCAGTGACTGAGTGAAATGTGATGCAGCCACTGAGTGCAATGTGATGCAGTGACTGAGTGAAATGTGATGCAGTGACTGCTTGCAATGGGATGCATCACTGAGTGCAATGGGATGCAGTGACTGGGTGAAATGAGATGCAGTGACTGAGGGAAATTGGATGCAGTGACAGAGTTACATGAGCTGCAGTGTCTGATGGAAATGTGATGCAGTGACTGAGGGAAATGGGATGCAGTGAGTGTGGGAAATTGAATTCATCGTCTGTGAGATACGGGAAACAATGACTGATGGAAATGTGATGCAGTGACTGTGGTGAAGGAGATGCAGTGATTGAGTAAATGGGATGCAGTGACTGAGTGAAATGTGATGCAGTGACTGAGTGAATTGTGATGCAGTGACTGAGTGAAATGTGATGCAGTGACTGAGGGAAATGGGATGCAGTGACAGAGTGACATGAGCTGCAGTGTCTGAGGGAAATGTGGTTCAGTACCTGATGGAAATGGGATGCAGTGACTGAGATACTGGGAAGGAGTGACTGAGTTTATGGGGATGCAGTGCCCGAGCGGACTTGGGGTGCAGTGAGTGAGGGAAATGGGATACACTGCCTGACCGAAAAGGGACGCACTGACTGAGTGAAACGGGATGCAGTGACTGAGGGACATGGGATGCTGTGACTTAGGGACATGGGATGCCCTGACTGAGGGACATGGTATGCAGTGACTGGGTGAAATGGGATGCAGTGACTGAGGGACATGGCATGCAGTGACTTAGGGACATGGGATGCACTGACTGAGGGACATGGTATGCAGTGACTGGGTGAAATGGGATGCAGTGACTGAGTGAAATGCGATGCAGTCACTGAGTGCAATGTGATGCAGTGACTGTGTGAAATGTGATGCAGTGACTGCTTGCAGTGGGATGCATCACTGAGTGCAATGGGGTGCAGTGACTGGGTGAAATGGGATGCAGTGACTGATGGAAATTGGATGCAGTGACAGAGTGACATGAGCAGCAGTGTCTGATGGAAATGTGATGCAGTGACTGAGGGAAATGGGATACAGTAACCGACGGAAATGGGATGCAGTGTGTGTTGGAAATTGAATTCATCGTCTGTGAAATATGGGAAACAGTGACTGATGGAAATGTGATGCAGTGACTGTGGTGAAGGAGATGCAGTGATTGAGTAAATGGGATGCAGTGACTGAGTGAAGTGTGATGCAGTGACTTAGTGAAATGTGATGCAGTGACTGAGGGAAATGGGATGCAATCACTGAGTGATTTGTGATGCAGAGACTGAGGGAAAGGAGATGCTGTGACGATGGAAAATGTGATGCAGTGAGTGTGGGAAATTGAATGCAGCGTCTGTGAGATAAGGGAAACAGTGACTGATGGAAATGGGATGCACTGACTGTGTTGAAGGAGATGCAGTGATTGAGTGAAATGGGATGCAGTTACTGAGTAAAATACGATGCAGTGACTGAGTGAAATGTGATGTAGTGACTGCGTGAAAAGGGATGCAGTGACTGTGATGAAGGAGATGCAGTGACTGAGGGAAATGGGATGCAGTGACTGAGTGAAATGGGATGCAGTGACTGCGGGAAATGGGATGCAGTGACAGAGTGACATGAGCTGCAGTGTCTGATGGAAATGTGATGCAGTACCTGATGGAAATGGGATGCAGTGACTGAGGTACTGGGACGGAGTGACTGAGTTCATGGGGATGCAGTGCCCGAGCGGACCTGGGGTGCAGTGAGTGAGGGAAATGGGATACAGTGCCTGAGTGAAATGAGATGCAGTGACTGAGGGAAATGGGATGCAGTGACTGAGGGAAATGGGATGCAGTGACTGAGTGAAATGTGATGCAGTCACTGAATGACATGGGATGCACTGATTGTGTGAAATGGGATGCAGTGACTTAGGGAAAGGGGATGCAGTCACTGAGTGAAATGGGATGCAGTGACTGAGTGAAATGAGATGCAGTGACTGAGGTACTGGGAAGGAGTTTCTGAGTTAATAGGGAACCAGTGCCCGAGCGGGCATGGGGTGCAGTGACTGAGGGAAATGGGATACAGTGCCTGACCGAAAAGGGACGCACTGACTGAGTGAAATGGGATGCAGTGACTGAGGGACATGGGATGCAGTGACTTAGGGACATGGGATGCACTGACTGAGGGACATGGTATGCAGTGACTGGGTGAAATGGGATGCAGTGACAGAGTGAAATGCGATGCAGTCACTGAGTGCAATGTGATGCAGTGACTGAGTGAAATGTGATGCAGTGACTGCTTGCAGTGGGATGCATCACTGAGTGCAATGGGATGCAGTGACTGGGTGAAATGGGATGCAGTGACTGATGGAAATTGGATGCAGTGATAGAGTGACATGAGCAGCAGTGTCTGATGGAAATGTGATGCAGTGACTGAGGGAAATGGGATGCAGTGACCGAGGGAAATGGGATGCAGTGACCGAGGGAAATGGGATGCAGTGAGTGTGGGAAATTGAATTCATCGTCTGTGAGATATGGGAAACAGTGACTGATGGAAATGTGATGCAGTGACTGTGGTGAAGGAGATGCAGTGATTGAGTAAATGGGATGCAGTGACTGAGTGAAGTGTGATGCAGTGACTTAGTGAAGGGTGATGCAGTGACTGAGTGAAAGGGGATGCACTGACCTAGTGAAATGAGATGCAGTGACTGAGGGAAATGGGATGCAATCACTGAGTGAATAGCGATGCAGAGACTGAGGGAAAGGAGATGCTGTGACGATGGGAAATGGGATGCAGTGAGTGTAGGAAATTGAATGCAGCGTCTGTGAGTTAAGGGAAGCAGTGACTGATGGATTTGGGATGCACTGACTGTGTTGAAGGAGATGCAGTGATTGAGTGAAATGGGATGCAGTGACTGAGTAAAAAACGATGCAGTGACTGAGTGAAATGTGATGCAGTGACTGTGGTGAAGGCGATGCAGTGACTGAGGGAAATGGGATGCAGTGACTGAATGAAATGGGATGCAGTGACTGAGGGAAATGGGATGCAGTGACTGAGGGAAATGGGATGCAGTGACTGAGGTACTCGGACGGAGTGACTGAGTTCATGGGGATGCAGTGCCCGAGTGGACTTGGGGTGCAGTGAGTGAGGGAAATGGGATACAGTGCCTGAGTGAAATGAGATGCAGTGACTGAGGGAAAAGGGATGCAGTGACTGAGGGAAATGGGATGCAGTGACTGAGTGAAATGGGATGCAGTGACTGAGGGAAATGGGATGCAGTGACTGAGGGAAATGAGATGCAGTGACTGAGGGAAATGGGATGCAGTGACTGAGGGAAATGGGATGCAGTGACTGAGTGAAATGTGATGCAGTCACTGAGGGAAAATGGGTTGCAATGACTGATGGAAATGGGATATAGTGACTGATGGAAATGGGATGCAGAGTCTGTGGGAAATGGGATGCAGTGACTGAGGGAAAATGGGTTGCAATGACTGATGGAAATGGGATATAGTGACTGATGAAAATGGGATGCAGTGACTGCGGGAAATGCGATGCAATAACTGAGTGAATTGGGATGCAGTGACACACGGAAATGGGATGCCTTGACTGACGGAAATGGGATGCAGAGATTGACGGAAATGTGATGCAGTGACTGATGGAAATGGGATGCAGTGATTGTGTGAAATGGGATGCAGTGACTGAGGGAAATGGGATGCACTGACTCAGGGAAATGGGATGCAGTGATTGAGTGAAATGGGATGCAGTGACTGATGTAAATGGGATACATTGACTGAGGGCAATGGGTTGCAGTGACTGATGCAAATTGGATGCAGTGACTGAGGGAAATGAGATGCAGTGACTGATGCAAATGGGATACAATGACTGAGGACAATGGGTTGCAATGACTGAGTGAAATGGGATGCAGTGACTGAGGGAAATGAGATGCAGTGACTGAGGGAAATGGGATGCAGTGACTGAGGGAAATGAGATGCACTGATTGTGTGAAATGGGATGCACTCATTGTGTGAAATGGGATGCACTGATTGTGTGAAATGGGATACAGTGACTGTGTGAAATGGGACGCAGTGACTCAGTGAAATGTGATTCACTCACTGAGTGAAATGTGATTCCGTCACTGAGTGAAATATGATGCACTCACGGAGTGTACTGTGATTCAGACACTGAGTGAAATAGGATGCAGTGGCTGAGTGAAATGGGATGCAGTGACTGAGTGAAATGAGATGCAGTGATGAGTGAAATGACATGCAGTGACTGAGTGAAATGGGATGCAGTGGCTGAGGGACATGGGATGCAATGACTGAGGGACATGGGATGCAGTGACTGAGGGAAATGGGATGCAGTGACAGAGTGACATGAGCTGCAGTGACAGAGGTACTGGGAAGGAGTTTCTGAGTTAATAGGGAATCAGTGTCCAAGCGGGCATGGGGTGCAGTGACTGAGGGAAATGGGATACAGTGCCTGACCGAAAAGGGACGCACTGACTGAGTGAAATGGGACGCACTGACTGTGAGTAAAATGGGATGCAGTGACTGAGGGACATGGGGTGCAGTGACTTAGGGACATGGGATGCAGTGACTGAGGGACATGGGATGCAGTAACACACGGACATGGGATGCACTGACTGAGGGATAGGGGATGCAGTGACTGAGGAAATTATGATGCAGTGACAGTGTGAAATGGGATGCAGTGACTGAGGGACATGGGATGCAGTGACTGATGGACATGAGATGCAGTGACTGAGAGACATGGGATGCAGTGACACATGGACATGGGATGCAGTGACACACGGACATGGGATGCGGTGACACACGGACATGGGAGGCAGTGACTGAGGGAATTGGGATGCAGTGACTGAGGGAAATGGGATGCACTGACTGAGTGAAATCTGATGCACTGACTGAGTGAAATGTGATTCAGTCACTGAATGAAAGGGGATGCAGTGACTGAGTGAAATGTGATGCAGTGACTGAGTGAAATGCGATGCAGTGACTGAGGGAAATGGGATGCAGTGACTGAGGCAAATGGGATGCAGTGAGTGATGCAAATGGGATACATTGACTGAGGGAAATGGGTTTCAGTGACTGAGGAAAATGAGGTGCACTGATTGTGTGAAATGGGATGCACTGATTGTGAGAAATGGGATACAGTGACTGTGTGAAATGGGACGCAGTGACTCAGTGAAATGAGATTCAGTCACTGAGTGAAATGTGATTCCGTCACTGAGTGAAATATGATGCACTCACTGAGTGTACTGTGATTCAGTCACTGAGTCAACTGTGATTCAGTTTCTGAGTGAACTGTGATGCAGTCACTGAGTGAAATAGGATGCAGTGGCGGAGTGAAATGGGATGCAGTGACGGAGTGAAATGAGATGCAGTGACTGAGTGAAACGGGATGCAGTGACTGAGGGACATGGGATGAAGTGACTGAGGGACATGGGATGCAGTGACTGAGTGAAATAAGATGCAGTGACAGAGTGAAATGAGCTGCAGTGAAAGAGGTACTGGGAAGTAGTTTCTGAGTTAATAGGGAATCAGTGCCCGAGCGGGCATGGAGTGCAGTGACTGAGGGAAATGGGATGCAGTGAGTGTGGGAAATTGAATTCATCGTCTGTGAGATATGGGAAACAGTGACTGATGGAAATGTGATGCAGTGACTGGGGTGAAGGAGATGTAGTGATTGAGTAAATGGGATGCAGTGACTGAGTGAAGTGTGATGCAGTGACTGAGTGAAATGTGATGCAGTGACTGAGTGAAAGGGGATGCACTGACCTCGTGAAATGAGATGCTGTGACTGAGGGAAATGGGATGCAATCACTGAGTGAATCGCGATGCAGAGACTGAGGGAAAGGAGATGCTGTGACATTGGGAAATGGGATGCACTGAGTGTGGGAAATTGAATGCAGCGTCTGTGAGATAAGGGAAACAGTGACTGATGGAAATGGGATGCACTGACTGTGTTGAAGGAGATGCAGTGATTGAGTGAAATGGGATGCAGTGACTGAGTAAAAAACGATGCAGTGACTGAGTGAAATGTGATGTAGTGACTGCGTGAAATGGGATGCAGTGACTGTGGTGAAGGAGATGCAGTGACTGAGGGAAATGCGATGCAGTGACTGAGTGAAATGGGATGCAGTGACTGCGGGAAATGGGATGCAGTGACAGAGTGACATGGGCTGCAGTGTCTGATGGAAATGTGATGCAATGACTGAGGTACTGGGACGGAGTGACTGACTTCATGGGGATGCAGTGCCCGAGCGGACTTGGTGTGCAGTGAGTGAGGGAAATGGGATACAGTGCCTGAGTGAAATGAGATGCAGTGACTGAGGGAAATGGCATGAAGTGACTGAGTGAAATGAGATGCAGTGACTGAGGGAAATGGGACGCAGTGTCAGAGTGAAATGGTTTGCAGTCAATGAGTGAAATGGCCTGCAGTAATTGAGTGACGTGGGATGCAGTGACTGAGCGAAATGGGATGCAGTGGCTGAGTGAAATGGGATGCACTGACTCTTGGAAACGGGATGCAGTGACTGTTGGAAATGGATTGCATTGACTGTTGGCAAAGGGATGCAGTGACTGAGGGAAAGGAGATGCAGTGACTGTGGGATATGGCATACTGTGACTCAAGGTAATGGGATGCAGTGACTGTGGGGAATGGGATGCAGTGACTGAGTGAAATGGGATGCAGTGACTGAGGGTAATGGGATGCAGTGACAGAGTGACATGAGCTGCAGTGTCTGATGGAAATGTGATGCAGTGACTGAGGGAAATGGGAAGCAGTGACCGAAGGAAATGGGATGCAGTGAGTGTGGGAAATTGAATTCATCGTCTGTGAGATATGGGAAACAGTGACTGATGGAAATGGGATGCAGTGACTGCTTGCAGTGGGATGCATCACTGAGTGCAATGGGATGCAGTGACTGGGTGAAATGGGATGCAGTGACTGATGGAAATTGGATGCAGTGACAGAGTGACATGAGCTGCAGTGTCTGATGGAAATGTGACGCAGTGACTGAGGGAAATGGGATGCAGTGACTGAGGGAAATGGGATGCAGTGAGTGTGGGAAATTGAATTCATCGTCTGTGAGATATGGGAAACAGTGACTGATGGAAATGTGATGCAGTGACTGTGGTGAAGGAGATGCAGTGATTGAGTAAATGGGATGCAGTGACTGAGTGAAGTGTGATGCAGTGACTGAGTGAAGTGTGATGCAGTGACTGAGTGAAGTGTGATGCAGTGACTGAGTGAAATGTGATGCAGTGGCTGAGTGAAAGGGGATGCACTGACCTAGTGAAATGAGATGCAGTGACTGAGGGAAATGGGATGCAGTGACTGTGGTGAAGGAGATGCAGTGATTGAGTAAATGGGATGCAGTGACTGAGTGAAGTGTGATGCAGTGACTGAGTGAAGTGTGATGCAGTGGCTGAGTAAAATACGATGCAGTGACTGAGTGAAATGTGATGTAGTGACTGCGTGAAATGGGATGCAGTGACTGTGGTGAAGGAGATGCAGTGACTGAGGGAAATGAGATGCAGTGACTGAGTGAAATGGGATACTGTGACTGAGGTACGGAGATGCAGTGACTGTGGGAAATGGGATGCAGTGATTGTGTGAAATGGGATGCAGTGACTGAGGGAAATGGGATGCACTGACTCAGGGAAATGGGATGCAGTGATTGAGTGAAATGGGATGCAGTGACTGATGTAAATGGGATACATTGACTGAGGGCAATGGGTTGCAGTGACTGATGCAAATTGGATGCAGTGACTGAGGGAAATGAGATGCAGTGACTGATGCAAATGGCATACAATGACTGAGGGCAATGGGTTGCAATGACTGAGTGAAATGGGATGCAGTGACTGAGGGAAATGAGATGCAGTGACTGAGGGAAATGGGATGCAGTGACTGAGGGAAATGAGATGCACTGATTGTGTGAAATGGGATGCACTCATTGTGTGAAATGGGATGCACTGATTGTGTGAAATGGGATACAGTGACTGTGTGAAATGGGACGCAGTGACTCAGTGAAATGTGATTCACTCACTGAGTGAAATGTGATTCCGTCACTGAGTGAAATATGATGCACTCACGGAGTGTACTGTGATTCAGACACTGAGTGAAATAGGATGCAGTGGCTGAGTGAAATGGGATGCAGTGACTGAGTGAAATGAGATGCAGTGATGAGTGAAATGACATGCAGTGACTGAGTGAAATGGGATGCAGTGGCCGAGGGACATGGGATGCAATGACTGAGGGACATGGGATGCAGTGACTGAGGGAAATGGGATGCAGTGACAGAGTGACATGAGCTGCAGTGACAGAGGTACTGGGAAGGAGTTTCTGAGTTAATAGGGAATCAGTGTCCAAGCGGGCATGGGGTGCAGTGACTGAGGGAAATGGGATACAGTGCCTGACCGAAAAGGGACGCACTGACTGAGTGAAATGGGACGCACTGACTGTGAGTAAAATGGGATGCAGTGACTGAGGGACATGGGGTGCAGTGACTTAGGGACATGGGATGCAGTGACTGAGGGACATGGGATGCAGTAACACACGGACATGGGATGCACTGACTGAGGGATAGGGGATGCAGTGACTGAGGAAATTATGATGCAGTGACAGTGTGAAATGGGATGCAGTGACTGAGGGACATGGGATGCAGTGACTGATGGACATGAGATGCAGTGACTGAGAGACATGGGATGCAGTGACACATGGACATGGGATGCAGTGACACACGGACATGGGATGCGGTGACACACGGACATGGGAGGCAGTGACTGAGGGAATTGGGATGCAGTGACTGAGGGAAATGGGATGCACTGACTGAGTGAAATCTGATGCACTGACTGAGTGAAATGTGATTCAGTCACTGAATGAAAGGGGATGCAGTGACTGAGTGAAATGTGATGCAGTGACTGAGTGAAATGCGATGCAGTGACTGAGGGAAATGGGATGCAGTGACTGAGGCAAATGGGATGCAGTGAGTGATGCAAATGGGATACATTGACTGAGGGAAATGGGTTTCAGTGACTGAGGAAAATGAGGTGCACTGATTGTGTGAAATGGGATGCACTGATTGTGAGAAATGGGATACAGTGACTGTGTGAAATGGGACGCAGTGACTCAGTGAAATGAGATTCAGTCACTGAGTGAAATGTGATTCCGTCACTGAGTGAAATATGATGCACTCACTGAGTGTACTGTGATTCAGTCACTGAGTCAACTGTGATTCAGTTTCTGAGTGAACTGTGATGCAGTCACTGAGTGAAATAGGATGCAGTGGCGGAGTGAAATGGGATGCAGTGACGGAGTGAAATGAGATGCAGTGACTGAGTGAAACGGGATGCAGTGACTGAGGGACATGGGATGCAGTGACTGAGGGACATGGGATGCAGTGACTGAGTGAAATAAGATGCAGTGACAGAGTGAAATGAGCTGCAGTGAAAGAGGTACTGGGAAGTAGTTTCTGAGTTAATAGGGAATCAGTGCCCGAGCGGGCATGGAGTGCAGTGACTGAGGGAAATGGGATGCAGTGAGTGTGGGAAATTGAATTCATCGTCTGTGAGATATGGGAAACAGTGACTGATGGAAATGTGATGCAGTGACTGGGGTGAAGGAGATGTAGTGATTGAGTAAATGGGATGCAGTGACTGAGTGAAATGTGATGCAGTGACTGAGTGAAATGTGATGCAGTGACTGAGTGAAAGGGGATGCACTGACCTCGTGAAATGAGATGCTGTGACTGAGGGAAATGGGATGCAATCACTGAGTGAATCGCGATGCAGAGACTGAGGGAAAGGAGATGCTGTGACATTGGGAAATGGGATGCACTGAGTGTGGGAAATTGAATGCAGCGTCTGTGAGATAAGGGAAACAGTGACTGATGGAAATGGGATGCACTGACTGTGTTGAAGGAGATGCAGTGATTGAGTGAAATGGGATGCAGTGACTGAGTAAAAAACGATGCAGTGACTGAGTGAAATGTGATGTAGTGACTGCGTGAAATGGGATGCAGTGACTGTGGTGAAGGAGATGCAGTGACTGAGGGAAATGCGATGCAGTGACTGAGTGAAATGGGATGCAGTGACTGCGGGAAATGGGATGCAGTGACAGAGTGACATGGGCTGCAGTGTCTGATGGAAATGTGATGCAATGACTGAGGTACTGGGACGGAGTGACTGACTTCATGGGGATGCAGTGCCCGAGCGGACTTGGTGTGCAGTGAGTGAGGGAAATGGGATACAGTGCCTGAGTGAAATGAGATGCAGTGACTGAGGGAAATGGCATGAAGTGACTGAGTGAAATGAGATGCAGTGACTGAGGGAAATGGGACGCAGTGTCAGAGTGAAATGGTTTGCAGTCAATGAGTGAAATGGCCTGCAGTAATTGAGTGACGTGGGATGCAGTGACTGAGCGAAATGGGATGCAGTGGCTGAGTGAAATGGGATGCACTGACTCTTGGAAACGGGATGCAGTGACTGTTGGAAATGGATTGCATTGACTGTTGGCAAAGGGATGCAGTGACTGAGGGAAAGGAGATGCAGTGACTGTGGGATATGGCATACTGTGACTCAAGGTAATGGGATGCAGTGACTGTGGGGAATGGGATGCAGTGACTGAGTGAAATGGGATGCAGTGACTGAGGGTAATGGGATGCAGTGACAGAGTGACATGAGCTGCAGTGTCTGATGGAAATGTGATGCAGTGACTGAGGGAAATGGGATGCAGTGACCGAAGGAAATGGGATGCAGTGAGTGTGGGAAATTGAATTCATCGTCTGTGAGATATGGGAAACAGTGACTGATGGAAATGGGATGCAGTGACTGCTTGCAGTGGGATGCATCACTGAGTGCAATGGGATGCAGTGACTGGGTGAAATGGGATGCAGTGACTGATGGAAATTGGATGCAGTGACAGAGTGACATGAGCTGCAGTGTCTGATGGAAATGTGACGCAGTGACTGAGGGAAATGGGATGCAGTGACTGAGGGAAATGGGATGCAGTGAGTGTGGGAAATTGAATTCATCGTCTGTGAGATATGGGAAACAGTGACTGATGGAAATGTGATGCAGTGACTGTGGTGAAGGAGATGCAGTGATTGAGTAAATGGGATGCAGTGACTGAGTGAAGTGTGATGCAGTGACTGAGTGAAGTGTGATGCAGTGACTGAGTGAAGTGTGATGCAGTGACTGAGTGAAATGTGATGCAGTGGCTGAGTGAAAGGGGATGCACTGACCTAGTGAAATGAGATGCAGTGACTGAGGGAAATGGGATGCAGTGACTGTGGTGAAGGAGATGCAGTGATTGAGTAAATGGGATGCAGTGACTGAGTGAAGTGTGATGCAGTGACTGAGTGAAGTGTGATGCAGTGGCTGAGTAAAATACGATGCAGTGACTGAGTGAAATGTGATGTAGTGACTGCGTGAAATGGGATGCAGTGACTGTGGTGAAGGAGATGCAGTGACTGAGGGAAATGAGATGCAGTGACTGAGTGAAATGGGATACTGTGACTGAGGTACGGAGATGCAGTGACTGTGGGAAATGGGATGCAGTGACTGAGGGTAATGGGATGCAGTGCCTGAGTGAAATGGGATGCAGTGACTGATGGAAATTGGATGCAGTGACAGAGTGACATGAGCTGCAGTGTCTGATGGAAATGTGATGCAGTGATTGAGGGAAATGGGATGCAGTGACCGAAGGAAATGGGATGCAGTGAGTGTGGGAAATTGAATTCATCGTCTGTGAGATATGGGAAACAGTGACTGATGGAAATGTGATGCAGTGACTGTGGTGAAGGAGATGCAGTGATTGAGTAAATGGGATGCAGTGACTGAGTGAAGTGTGATGCAGTGACTGAGTGAAATGTGATGCAATCACTGAGTGAATAGCGATGCAGAGACTGAGGGAAAAGAGATGCTGTGACGATGGGAAATGGGATGCAGTGAGTGTGGGAAATTGAATGCAGCGTCTGTGAGATAAGGGAAACAGTGACTGATGGAAATGGGATGCACTGACTGTGTTGAAGGAGATGCAGTGATTGAGTGAAATGGGATGCAGTGACTGAGTAAAATACGATGCAGTGACTGAGTGAAATGTGATGTAGTGACTGCGTGAAATGGGATGCAGTGACTGTGGTGAAGGAGATGCAGTGACTGAGGGAAATGTGATGCAGTGACTGAGTGAAATGGGATGCAGTGACTGCGGGAAATGGGATGCAGTGACAGAGTGACATGAGCTGCAGTGTCTGATGGAAATGTGATGCAGTGACTGAGGTACTGGGACGGAGTGACTGAGTTCATGTGGATGCAGTACCCGAGCGGACTTGGGGTGCAGTGAGTGAGGGAAATGGGATACAGTGCCTGAGTGAAATGAGATGCTGTGACTGAGGGAAATGGGATGCAGTGTCAGAGTGAAATGGGATGCAGTCAATGAGTGAAATGGCCTGCAGTGATTGAGTGATGTGGGATGCAGTGACTGAGGGAAATGGGATGCAGTGGGTGAGTGAAATGGGATGCACTGACTCTTGGAAACGGGATGCAGTGACTGTTGGAAATGGATTGCATTGACTGTTGGCAAAGGGATGCAGTGACTGAGGGAAAGGAGATGCAGTGACTGTGGGAAATGGCATACTGTGACTCAAGGTAATGGGATGCAGTGACTGAGGGGAATGGGATGCAGTGACTGAGTGAAATGGGATACTGTGACTGAGGAAAGGAGATGCAGTGACTGTGGGAAATAGGATGCAGTGACTGAGTGAAATGGGATGCAGTGACTGAGGGTAATGGGATGCAGTGACTGATGGAAATGGGATGCAGTGACTGATGGAAATGGGATGCAGTGTCTGAGGGAAATGGGATGCTGTGACTGAGAGTACTGTGATGCAGTGACTGAGCGTACTGTGATGCAGTGACTGAGGGTAATGGGATGTAGTGACTGATGGTAATGGGATGTAGTGACTGGTGGTAATGGGATGTAGTGACTGATGGTAATGGGATGCAGTGACTGAGGGAAATGGCCTGCAGTGACTGAGTGAAATGGGATGCAGTGACTGAGCAAAGGAGATGCAGTGACTGTGGGAAATGGGAAGCGGTGACTGAGTGGAATGTGAAGCATTGAATGAGTGAAATGAGATGCAGTGACTGTTTGAAATGGGGTACAGTGGCTGTGTGAACTGGGATGCGGTGACTGTGTGAACTGGGATGTGGTGACTGTGTGAACTGGGATGCAGTGGCTCAGTGAAACGCGATGCAGTGACTGAGGTACTGGGAAGGAGTGACTGAAGTAATAGGGATGCAGTGCCCGAGCGGGCGTTGGGTGCAGTGACTTCGGGAAATGGGATACAGTGCCTGAGTGAAATGTGATGCACTGACTGATTGAAATGGGATGCAGTGACTGAGTGGAATGGGATGCAGTGACTGAGTGAAATGGGATGCAGTGACTGAGTGAAATGCGATGCAGTGACTGCGTGAAATGGGATGCAGTGAATGAGTGAAATGAGATGCAGTGGGGAGTGAAATGGGAAGCAGTGACTAGTGGAAATGAGATGCAGTGACTTAGGGAAAGGAAATGCAGTGTCTGTGGGAAATGAGATGCTGCAACTGAGGGTAATGGGATGCAGTGACTGAGGGTAATGGGATGCAGTGAGTGTGGGAAATTGAATTCATCGTCTGTGAGATATGGGAAACAGTGACTGATGGAAATGTGATGCAGTGACTGTGGTGAAGGAGTAAATGGGATGCAGTGACTGAGTGAAGTGTGATGCAGTGACTGAGTGAAATGTGATGCAGTGACTGAGTGAAAGGGGATGCACTGACCGAGTGAAATGAGATGCAGTGACTGAGGGAAATGGGATGCAATCACTGAGTGAATAGCGATGCAGAGACTGAGGGAAAAGAGATGCTGTGACGATGGGAAATGGGATGCAGTGAGTGTGGGAAATTGAATGCAGCGTCTGTGAGATAAGGGAAACAGTGACTGATGGAAATGGGATGCACTGACTGTGTTGAAGGAGATGCAGTGATTGAGTGAAATGGGATGCAGTGACTGAGTAAAATACGATGCAGTGACTGAGTGAAATGTGATGTAGTGACTGCGTGAAATGGGATGCAGTGACTGTGGTGAAGGAGATGCAGTGACTGAGGGAAATGTGATGCAGTGACTGAGTGAAATGGGATGCAGTGACTGCGGGAAATGGGATGCAGTGACAGAGTGACATGAGCTGCAGTGTCTGATGGAAATGTGATGCAGTGACTGAGGTACTGGGACGGAGTGACTGAGTTCATGGGGATGCAGTGCCCGAGCGGACTTGGGGTGCAGTGAGTGAGGGAAATGGGATACAGTGCCTGAGTGAAATGAGATGCTGTGACTGAGGGAAATGGGATGCTGTGACTGAGTGAAATGAGATGCAGTGACTGAGGGAAATGGGACGCAGTGTCAGAGTGAAATGGGATGCAGTCAATGAGTGAAATGGCCTGCAGTGATTGAGTGGTGTGGGATGCAGTGACTTAGGGAAATGGGATGCAGTGACTCAGGGAAATGGGATGCAGTGATTGAGTGAAATGGGATGCAGTGACTCATGCAAATGGGATGCAGTGACTGATGCAAATGGGAAACATTGACTGCGGGAAATGGGTTGCAGTGACTCTGGGAAATTGGATGCAGTGACTGAGGGAAATGAGATGCAGTGACTGAGGGAAATGAGATGCAATGACTGAGGGAAATGGGATGCAGTGACTGAGGGAAATGAGATGCAGTCACTCAGGGAAATGGGATGCAGTGACTGAGGGAAAAGGGATGCAGTGACTGAGTGAAATCTGATGCACTCACTGAATGAAATGGAATGCACAGATTGTGTGAAATGGGATGCGCTGATTGTGTGAAATGGGATGCAGTGACTGAGGGAAAAGGGATTCAGTGACTGAGGGAAAAGGGATTCAGTGACTGAGTGAAATGGGATGCAGTGACTGAGTGAAATGGGATGCAGTGACTGAGGGAAATGAGATGCAGTGACTGATGGAAATGAGATGCAGTGACAGAGGGAAATGGGATGCAGTGACTGAAGGACATGGGATGCAGTGACTGAGGGACATGGGATGCTGTGACTGAGGGACATGGGATGCAGTGACTGAGGGAAATGGGATGCGTTGACTGAGTGAAATGGGATGCAGTGACTGAGTGAAATGGGATGCAGTGACTGAGGGACATGGGGTGCAGTGACTTAGGGACATGGGATGCAGTGACTGAGGGACATGGGATGCAGTAACACACGGACATGGGATGCACTGACTGAGGGATAGGGGATGCAGTGACTGAGGAAATTATGATGCAGTGACAGTGTGAAATGGGATGCAGTGACTGAGGGACATGGGATGCAGTGACTGATGGACATGAGATGCAGTGACTGAGAGACATGGGATGCAGTGACACATGGACATGGGATGCAGTGACACACGGACATGGGATGCGGTGACACACGGACATGGGAGGCAGTGACTGAGGGAATTGGGATGCAGTGACTGAGGGAAATGGGATGCACTGACTGAGTGAAATCTGATGCACTGACTGAGTGAAATGTGATTCAGTCACTGAATGAAAGGGGATGCAGTGACTGAGTGAAATGTGATGCAGTGACTGAGTGAAATGCGATGCAGTGACTGAGGGAAATGGGATGCAGTGACTGAGGCAAATGGGATGCAGTGAGTGATGCAAATGGGATACATTGACTGAGGGAAATGGGTTTCAGTGACTGAGGAAAATGAGGTGCACTGATTGTGTGAAATGGGATGCACTGATTGTGAGAAATGGGATACAGTGACTGTGTGAAATGGGACGCAGTGACTCAGTGAAATGAGATTCAGTCACTGAGTGAAATGTGATTCCGTCACTGAGTGAAATATGATGCACTCACTGAGTGTACTGTGATTCAGTCACTGAGTCAACTGTGATTCAGTTTCTGAGTGAACTGTGATGCAGTCACTGAGTGAAATAGGATGCAGTGGCGGAGTGAAATGGGATGCAGTGACGGAGTGAAATGAGATGCAGTGACTGAGTGAAACGGGATGCAGTGACTGAGGGACATGGGATGCAGTGACTGAGGGACATGGGATGCAGTGACTGAGTGAAATAAGATGCAGTGACAGAGTGAAATGAGCTGCAGTGAAAGAGGTACTGGGAAGTAGTTTCTGAGTTAATAGGGAATCAGTGCCCGAGCGGGCATGGAGTGCAGTGACTGAGGGAAATGGGATGCAGTGAGTGTGGGAAATTGAATTCATCGTCTGTGAGATATGGGAAACAGTGACTGATGGAAATGTGATGCAGTGACTGGGGTGAAGGAGATGTAGTGATTGAGTAAATGGGATGCAGTGACTGAGTGAAATGTGATGCAGTGACTGAGTGAAATGTGATGCAGTGACTGAGTGAAAGGGGATGCACTGACCTCGTGAAATGAGATGCTGTGACTGAGGGAAATGGGATGCAATCACTGAGTGAATCGCGATGCAGAGACTGAGGGAAAGGAGATGCTGTGACATTGGGAAATGGGATGCACTGAGTGTGGGAAATTGAATGCAGCGTCTGTGAGATAAGGGAAACAGTGACTGATGGAAATGGGATGCACTGACTGTGTTGAAGGAGATGCAGTGATTGAGTGAAATGGGATGCAGTGACTGAGTAAAAAACGATGCAGTGACTGAGTGAAATGTGATGTAGTGACTGCGTGAAATGGGATGCAGTGACTGTGGTGAAGGAGATGCAGTGACTGAGGGAAATGGGATGCAGTGACTGAGTGAAATGGGATGCAGTGACTGCGGGAAATGGGATGCAGTGACAGAGTGACATGGGCTGCAGTGTCTGATGGAAATGTGATGCAATGACTGAGGTACTGGGACGGAGTGACTGACTTCATGGGGATGCAGTGCCCGAGCGGACTTGGTGTGCAGTGAGTGAGGGAAATGGGATACAGTGCCTGAGTGAAATGAGATGCAGTGACTGAGGGAAATGGCATGAAGTGACTGAGTGAAATGAGATGCAGTGACTGAGGGAAATGGGACGCAGTGTCAGAGTGAAATGGTTTGCAGTCAATGAGTGAAATGGCCTGCAGTAATTGAGTGACGTGGGATGCAGTGACTGAGCGAAATGGGATGCAGTGGCTGAGTGAAATGGGATGCACTGACTCTTGGAAACGGGATGCAGTGACTGTTGGAAATGGATTGCATTGACTGTTGGCAAAGGGATGCAGTGACTGAGGGAAAGGAGATGCAGTGACTGTGGGATATGGCATACTGTGACTCAAGGTAATGGGATGCAGTGACTGTGGGGAATGGGATGCAGTGACTGAGTGAAATGGGATGCAGTGACTGAGGGTAATGGGATGCAGTGACAGAGTGACATGAGCTGCAGTGTCTGATGGAAATGTGATGCAGTGACTGAGGGAAATGGGATGCAGTGACCGAAGGAAATGGGATGCAGTGAGTGTGGGAAATTGAATTCATCGTCTGTGAGATATGGGAAACAGTGACTGATGGAAATGGGATGCAGTGACTGCTTGCAGTGGGATGCATCACTGAGTGCAATGGGATGCAGTGACTGGGTGAAATGGGATGCAGTGACTGATGGAAATTGGATGCAGTGACAGAGTGACATGAGCTGCAGTGTCTGATGGAAATGTGACGCAGTGACTGAGGGAAATGGGATGCAGTGACTGAGGGAAATGGGATGCAGTGAGTGTGGGAAATTGAATTCATCGTCTGTGAGATATGGGAAACAGTGACTGATGGAAATGTGATGCAGTGACTGTGGTGAAGGAGATGCAGTGATTGAGTAAATGGGATGCAGTGACTGAGTGAAGTGTGATGCAGTGACTGAGTGAAGTGTGATGCAGTGACTGAGTGAAGTGTGATGCAGTGACTGAGTGAAATGTGATGCAGTGGCTGAGTGAAAGGGGATGCACTGACCTAGTGAAATGAGATGCAGTGACTGAGGGAAATGGGATGCAGTGACTGTGGTGAAGGAGATGCAGTGATTGAGTAAATGGGATGCAGTGACTGAGTGAAGTGTGATGCAGTGACTGAGTGAAGTGTGATGCAGTGGCTGAGTAAAATACGATGCAGTGACTGAGTGAAATGTGATGTAGTGACTGCGTGAAATGGGATGCAGTGACTGTGGTGAAGGAGATGCAGTGACTGAGGGAAATGAGATGCAGTGACTGAGTGAAATGGGATACTGTGACTGAGGTACGGAGATGCAGTGACTGTGGGAAATGGGATGCAGTGACTGAGGGTAATGGGATGCAGTGCCTGAGTGAAATGGGATGCAGTGACTGATGGAAATTGGATGCAGTGACAGAGTGACATGAGCTGCAGTGTCTGATGGAAATGTGATGCAGTGATTGAGGGAAATGGGATGCAGTGACCGAAGGAAATGGGATGCAGTGAGTGTGGGAAATTGAATTCATCGTCTGTGAGATATGGGAAACAGTGACTGATGGAAATGTGATGCAGTGACTGTGGTGAAGGAGATGCAGTGATTGAGTAAATGGGATGCAGTGACTGAGTGAAGTGTGATGCAGTGACTGAGTGAAATGTGATGCAATCACTGAGTGAATAGCGATGCAGAGACTGAGGGAAAAGAGATGCTGTGACGATGGGAAATGGGATGCAGTGAGTGTGGGAAATTGAATGCAGCGTCTGTGAGATAAGGGAAACAGTGACTGATGGAAATGGGATGCACTGACTGTGTTGAAGGAGATGCAGTGATTGAGTGAAATGGGATGCAGTGACTGAGTAAAATACGATGCAGTGACTGAGTGAAATGTGATGTAGTGACTGCGTGAAATGGGATGCAGTGACTGTGGTGAAGGAGATGCAGTGACTGAGGGAAATGTGATGCAGTGACTGAGTGAAATGGGATGCAGTGACTGCGGGAAATGGGATGCAGTGACAGAGTGACATGAGCTGCAGTGTCTGATGGAAATGTGATGCAGTGACTGAGGTACTGGGACGGAGTGACTGAGTTCATGTGGATGCAGTACCCGAGCGGACTTGGGGTGCAGTGAGTGAGGGAAATGGGATACAGTGCCTGAGTGAAATGAGATGCTGTGACTGAGGGAAATGGGATGCAGTGTCAGAGTGAAATGGGATGCAGTCAATGAGTGAAATGGCCTGCAGTGATTGAGTGATGTGGGATGCAGTGACTGAGGGAAATGGGATGCAGTGGGTGAGTGAAATGGGATGCACTGACTCTTGGAAACGGGATGCAGTGACTGTTGGAAATGGATTGCATTGACTGTTGGCAAAGGGATGCAGTGACTGAGGGAAAGGAGATGCAGTGACTGTGGGAAATGGCATACTGTGACTCAAGGTAATGGGATGCAGTGACTGAGGGGAATGGGATGCAGTGACTGAGTGAAATGGGATACTGTGACTGAGGAAAGGAGATGCAGTGACTGTGGGAAATAGGATGCAGTGACTGAGTGAAATGGGATGCAGTGACTGAGGGTAATGGGATGCAGTGACTGATGGAAATGGGATGCAGTGACTGATGGAAATGGGATGCAGTGTCTGAGGGAAATGGGATGCTGTGACTGAGAGTACTGTGATGCAGTGACTGAGCGTACTGTGATGCAGTGACTGAGGGTAATGGGATGTAGTGACTGATGGTAATGGGATGTAGTGACTGGTGGTAATGGGATGTAGTGACTGATGGTAATGGGATGCAGTGACTGAGGGAAATGGCCTGCAGTGACTGAGTGAAATGGGATGCAGTGACTGAGCAAAGGAGATGCAGTGACTGTGGGAAATGGGAAGCGGTGACTGAGTGGAATGTGAAGCATTGAATGAGTGAAATGAGATGCAGTGACTGTTTGAAATGGGGTACAGTGGCTGTGTGAACTGGGATGCGGTGACTGTGTGAACTGGGATGTGGTGACTGTGTGAACTGGGATGCAGTGGCTCAGTGAAACGCGATGCAGTGACTGAGGTACTGGGAAGGAGTGACTGAAGTAATAGGGATGCAGTGCCCGAGCGGGCGTTGGGTGCAGTGACTTCGGGAAATGGGATACAGTGCCTGAGTGAAATGTGATGCACTGACTGATTGAAATGGGATGCAGTGACTGAGTGGAATGGGATGCAGTGACTGAGTGAAATGGGATGCAGTGACTGAGTGAAATGCGATGCAGTGACTGCGTGAAATGGGATGCAGTGAATGAGTGAAATGAGATGCAGTGGGGAGTGAAATGGGAAGCAGTGACTAGTGGAAATGAGATGCAGTGACTTAGGGAAAGGAAATGCAGTGTCTGTGGGAAATGAGATGCTGCAACTGAGGGTAATGGGATGCAGTGACTGAGGGTAATGGGATGCAGTGAGTGTGGGAAATTGAATTCATCGTCTGTGAGATATGGGAAACAGTGACTGATGGAAATGTGATGCAGTGACTGTGGTGAAGGAGTAAATGGGATGCAGTGACTGAGTGAAGTGTGATGCAGTGACTGAGTGAAATGTGATGCAGTGACTGAGTGAAAGGGGATGCACTGACCGAGTGAAATGAGATGCAGTGACTGAGGGAAATGGGATGCAATCACTGAGTGAATAGCGATGCAGAGACTGAGGGAAAAGAGATGCTGTGACGATGGGAAATGGGATGCAGTGAGTGTGGGAAATTGAATGCAGCGTCTGTGAGATAAGGGAAACAGTGACTGATGGAAATGGGATGCACTGACTGTGTTGAAGGAGATGCAGTGATTGAGTGAAATGGGATGCAGTGACTGAGTAAAATACGATGCAGTGACTGAGTGAAATGTGATGTAGTGACTGCGTGAAATGGGATGCAGTGACTGTGGTGAAGGAGATGCAGTGACTGAGGGAAATGTGATGCAGTGACTGAGTGAAATGGGATGCAGTGACTGCGGGAAATGGGATGCAGTGACAGAGTGACATGAGCTGCAGTGTCTGATGGAAATGTGATGCAGTGACTGAGGTACTGGGACGGAGTGACTGAGTTCATGGGGATGCAGTGCCCGAGCGGACTTGGGGTGCAGTGAGTGAGGGAAATGGGATACAGTGCCTGAGTGAAATGAGATGCTGTGACTGAGGGAAATGGGATGCTGTGACTGAGTGAAATGAGATGCAGTGACTGAGGGAAATGGGACGCAGTGTCAGAGTGAAATGGGATGCAGTCAATGAGTGAAATGGCCTGCAGTGATTGAGTGGTGTGGGATGCAGTGACTTAGGGAAATGGGATGCAGTGACTCAGGGAAATGGGATGCAGTGATTGAGTGAAATGGGATGCAGTGACTCATGCAAATGGGATGCAGTGACTGATGCAAATGGGAAACATTGACTGCGGGAAATGGGTTGCAGTGACTCTGGGAAATTGGATGCAGTGACTGAGGGAAATGAGATGCAGTGACTGAGGGAAATGAGATGCAATGACTGAGGGAAATGGGATGCAGTGACTGAGGGAAATGAGATGCAGTCACTCAGGGAAATGGGATGCAGTGACTGAGGGAAAAGGGATGCAGTGACTGAGTGAAATCTGATGCACTCACTGAATGAAATGGAATGCACAGATTGTGTGAAATGGGATGCGCTGATTGTGTGAAATGGGATGCAGTGACTGAGGGAAAAGGGATTCAGTGACTGAGGGAAAAGGGATTCAGTGACTGAGTGAAATGGGATGCAGTGACTGAGTGAAATGGGATGCAGTGACTGAGGGAAATGAGATGCAGTGACTGATGGAAATGAGATGCAGTGACAGAGGGAAATGGGATGCAGTGACTGAAGGACATGGGATGCAGTGACTGAGGGACATGGGATGCTGTGACTGAGGGACATGGGATGCAGTGACTGAGGGAAATGGGATGCGTTGACTGAGTGAAATGGGATGCAGTGACTGAGTGAAATGGGATGCAGTGACTGAGGGAAATGAGATGCAGTGACTGAGGGAAGTGAGATGCAGTGACTGAGGGAAATGGGATGCAGTGACTGAGGGACATGGGATGCAGTGACTGAGGGACATGAGCTGCAGTGACAGAGGTACTGGGAAGGAGTTTCTGAGTTAACAGGGAATCAGTGCCTGAGCGGGCATGGGGTGCAGTGACTGAGGGAAGTGGGATACAGTGCCTGACCGAAAAGGGGCGCACTGACTGAGTGAAATGGGATGCAGTGACTGAGGGACATGGGATGCAGTGACTGAGGGACATGGGATGCAGTGACTGAGAGACAGGGGATGCAGTGACTGAGGGACATGGAATGCAGTGACACACGGACATGGGATGCAGTGACTGAGCGAATTATGATGCATTGACGGCGTGAAATGGGATGCAGTGACTGAGTGAAATGTGATGCAGTCACTGAGTGCAATGTGATGCAGTGACTGAGTGAAATGGGATGCAGTGACTGAGGGAAATGGGATGCAGTGACTGAGGGAATTGGGAGGCAGTGACTGAGGGAAATGGGCTGCAGTGACTGAGTGAAATGGGATGCAGTGACTGAGTGAAATGTTATGCACTCACTGAATGAAATGGAATGCAGTGATTGTGTGAAATGGGATGCACTGATTGTGTGAAATGGGATTCAGTGACTGTGTGAAATGGGATGCAGTGACTGAGGGAAAAGGGATGCAGTGACTGAGTGAAATGGGATGCAGTGACTGTGGGAAATGGGATGCAGTGAGTGATGGAAAATGGGTTGCAACGACTGAGGGAAATGGGAAATAGTGACTGATGAAAATGGGATGCAGTGACTGTGGGAAATGCGATGCAGTGACTGAGTGAATTGGGATGCAGTGACACACGGAAATGGGATGCCTTGACTGAAGGAAATGGGATGCAGTGATTGACGGAAATGTGATGCAGTGACTGATGGAAATGCGATGCAGTAACTGAGGGAAATGGGATGCAGTGACACTCGGAAATGGGATGCAGTGTCTGAGTGAAATGGGATGCTGTGATCGTGTGAAATGGGATGCAGTGACTGAGGGAAATGAGATGCAGTGACTTAGGGAAAGGAAATGCAGTGTCTGTGGGAAATGGGTTGCTGCAACTGAGGGTAATGGGATGCAGTGACTGAGGGTAATGGGATGCAGTGAGTGTGGGAAATTGAATTAATCGTCTGTGAGATATGGGAAACAGTGACTGATGGAAATGTGATGCAGTGACTGTGGTGAAGGAGATGCAGTGATTGAGTGAAGTGTGATGCAGTGACTGAGTGAAATGTGATGCAGTGACTGAGTGAAAGGGGATGCACTGATCTAGTGAAATGAGATGCAGTGACTGAGGGAAATGGGATGCAATCACTGAGTGAATAGCGATGCAGAGACTGAGGGAAAAGAGATGCTGTGACGATGGGAAATGGGATGCAGTGAGTGTGGGAAATTGAATGCAGCGTCTGTGAGATAAGGGAAACAGTGACTGATGGAAATGGGATGCACTGACTGTGTTGAAGGAGATGCAGTGATTGAGTGAAATGGGATGCAGTGACTGAGTAAAATACGATGCAGTGACTGAGTGAAATGTGATGTAGTGACTGCGTGAAATGGGATGCAGTGACTGTGGTGAAGGAGATGCAGTGACTGAGGGAAATGGGATGCAGTGACTGAGTGAAATGGGATGCAGTGACTGCGGGAAATGGGATGCAGTGACAGAGTGACATGAGCTGCAGTGTCTGATGGAAATGTGATGCAGTGACTGAGGTACTGGGACGGAGTGACTGAGTTCATGGGGATGCAGTGCCCGAGCGGACGTGGGGTGCAGTGAGTGAGGGAAATGGGATGCAGTGCCTGAGTGAAATGAGATGCTGTGACTGAGGGAAATGTGATGCTGTGACTGAGTGAAATGAGATGCAGTGACTGAGGGAAATGGGACGCAGTGTCAGAGTGAAATGGGATGCAGTCAATGAGTGAAATGGCCTGCAGTGATTGAGTGGTGTGGGATGCAGTGACTTAGGGAAATGGGATGCAGTGACTGAGGGAAATGGGATGCAGTGACTGAGGGACATGGGATGCAGTGACTGAGGGACATGAGCTGCAGTGACAGAGGTACTGGGAAGGAGTTTCTGAGTTAACAGGGAATCAGTGCCTGAGCGGGCATGGGGTGCAGTGACTGAGGGAAGTGGGATACAGTGCCTGACCGAAAAGGGGCGCACTGACTGAGTGAAATGGGATGCAGTGACTGAGGGACATGGGATGCAGTGACTGAGGGACATGGGATGCAGTGACTGAGAGACAGGGGATGCAGTGACTGAGGGACATGGAATGCAGTGACACACGGACATGGGATGCAGTGACTGAGCGAATTATGATGCATTGACGGCGTGAAATGGGATGCAGTGACTGAGTGAAATGTGATGCAGTCACTGAGTGCAATGTGATGCAGTGACTGAGTGAAATGGGATGCAGTGACTGAGGGAAATGGGATGCAGTGACTGAGGGAATTGGGAGGCAGTGACTGAGGGAAATGGGCTGCAGTGACTGAGTGAAATGGGATGCAGTGACTGAGTGAAATGTTATGCACTCACTGAATGAAATGGAATGCAGTGATTGTGTGAAATGGGATGCACTGATTGTGTGAAATGGGATTCAGTGACTGTGTGAAATGGGATGCAGTGACTGAGGGAAAAGGGATGCAGTGACTGAGTGAAATGGGATGCAGTGACTGTGGGAAATGGGATGCAGTGAGTGATGGAAAATGGGTTGCAACGACTGAGGGAAATGGGAAATAGTGACTGATGAAAATGGGATGCAGTGACTGTGGGAAATGCGATGCAGTGACTGAGTGAATTGGGATGCAGTGACACACGGAAATGGGATGCCTTGACTGAAGGAAATGGGATGCAGTGATTGACGGAAATGTGATGCAGTGACTGATGGAAATGCGATGCAGTAACTGAGGGAAATGGGATGCAGTGACACTCGGAAATGGGATGCAGTGTCTGAGTGAAATGGGATGCTGTGATCGTGTGAAATGGGATGCAGTGACTGAGGGAAATGAGATGCAGTGACTTAGGGAAAGGAAATGCAGTGTCTGTGGGAAATGGGTTGCTGCAACTGAGGGTAATGGGATGCAGTGACTGAGGGTAATGGGATGCAGTGAGTGTGGGAAATTGAATTAATCGTCTGTGAGATATGGGAAACAGTGACTGATGGAAATGTGATGCAGTGACTGTGGTGAAGGAGATGCAGTGATTGAGTGAAGTGTGATGCAGTGACTGAGTGAAATGTGATGCAGTGACTGAGTGAAAGGGGATGCACTGATCTAGTGAAATGAGATGCAGTGACTGAGGGAAATGGGATGCAATCACTGAGTGAATAGCGATGCAGAGACTGAGGGAAAAGAGATGCTGTGACGATGGGAAATGGGATGCAGTGAGTGTGGGAAATTGAATGCAGCGTCTGTGAGATAAGGGAAACAGTGACTGATGGAAATGGGATGCACTGACTGTGTTGAAGGAGATGCAGTGATTGAGTGAAATGGGATGCAGTGACTGAGTAAAATACGATGCAGTGACTGAGTGAAATGTGATGTAGTGACTGCGTGAAATGGGATGCAGTGACTGTGGTGAAGGAGATGCAGTGACTGAGGGAAATGGGATGCAGTGACTGAGTGAAATGGGATGCAGTGACTGCGGGAAATGGGATGCAGTGACAGAGTGACATGAGCTGCAGTGTCTGATGGAAATGTGATGCAGTGACTGAGGTACTGGGACGGAGTGACTGAGTTCATGGGGATGCAGTGCCCGAGCGGACGTGGGGTGCAGTGAGTGAGGGAAATGGGATGCAGTGCCTGAGTGAAATGAGATGCTGTGACTGAGGGAAATGTGATGCTGTGACTGAGTGAAATGAGATGCAGTGACTGAGGGAAATGGGACGCAGTGTCAGAGTGAAATGGGATGCAGTCAATGAGTGAAATGGCCTGCAGTGATTGAGTGGTGTGGGATGCAGTGACTTAGGGAAATGGGATGCAGTGACTCAGGGAAATGGGATGCAGTGATTGAGTGAAATGGGATGCAGTGACTGATGGAAATGGGATGCAGTGACTGATGCAAATGGGAAACATTGACTGCTGGAAATGGGTTGCAGTGACTGAGGGAAATGAGATGCAGTGACTGAGGGAAATGAGATGCAATGACTGAGGGAAATGGGATGCAGTGACTGAGGGAAATGAGATGCAGTCACTCAGGGAAATGGGATGCAGTGACTGAGGGAAAAGGGATGCAGTGACTGAGTGAAATCTGATGCACTCACTGAATGAAATGGAATGCGCAGATTGTGTGAAATGGGATGCGCTGATTGTGTGAAATGGGATGCAGTGACTGAGGGAAAAGGGATTCAGTGACTGAGGGAATAGGGATTCAGTGACTGAGTGAAATGGGATGCAGTGACTGAGTGAAATGGGATGCAGTGACTGAGGGAAATGAGATGCAGTGACTGATGGAAATGAGATGCAGTGACAGAGGGAAATGGGATGCAGTGACTGAAGGACATGGGATGCAGTGACTGAGGGACATGGGATGCTGTGACTGAGGGACATGGGATGCAGTGACTGAGGGATATGGGATGCGTTGACTGAGTGAAATGGGATGCGTTGACTGAGTGAAATGGGATGCAGTGACTGAGGGAAATGAGATGCAGTGACTGAGGGAAATGGGATGCAGTGACTGAGGGACATGGGATGCAGTGACTGAGGGACATGAGCTGCAGTGACAGAGGTACTGGGAAGGAGTTTCTGAGTTAACAGGGAATCAGTGCCCGAGCGGGCATGGGGTGCAGTGACTGAGGGAAGTGGGATACAGTGCCTGACCGAAAGGGGCGCACTGACTGAGTGAAATGGGATGCAGTGACTGAGGGACATGGGATGCAGTGACTGAGGGACATGGGATACAGTGACTGAGAGACAGGGGATGCAGTGACTGAGGGACATGGAATGCAGTGACACATGGACATGGGATACAGTGACTGAGCGAATTATGATGCATTGACGGCGTGAAATGGGATGCAGTGACTGAGTGAAATGTGATGCAGTCACTGAGTGCAATGTGATGCAGTGACTGAGTGAAATGGGATGCAGTGACTGAGGGAAATGGGATGCAGTGACTGAGGGAAATGGGAGGCAGTGACTGAGGGAAATGGGATGCAGTGACTGAGTGAAATGGGATGCAGTGACTGAGTGAAATGTGATGCACTCACTGAATGAAATGGAATGCAGTGATTGTGTGAAATGGGATGCACTGATTGTGTGAAATGGGATTCAGTGACTGTGTGAAATGGGATGCAGTGACTGAGGGAAAAGGGATGCAGTGACTGAGGGAAAAGGGATGCAGTGACTGTGGGAAATGGGATGCAGTGAGTGACGGAAAATGGGTTGCAACGACTGAGGGAAATGGGAAATAGTGACTGATGAAAATGGGATGCAGTGACTGTGGGAAATGCGATGCAGTGACTGAGTGAATTGGGATGCAGTGACACACGGAAATGGGATGCCTTGACTGAAGGAAATGGGATGCAGTGATTGACGGAAATGTGATGCAGTGACTGATGGAAATGCGATGAAGTAACTGAGGGAAATGGGATGCAGTGACACACGGAAATGGGATGCAGTGTCTGAGTGAAATGGGATGCTGTGATTGTGTGAAATGGGATGCAGTGACTGAGGGAAATGGGATGCAGTGACTGAGGGAAATGAGATGCAGTGACTGAGGGAAATGGGATGCAGTGACTCAGGGAAATGGGATGCAGTGACTGAGGGAAATGGGATGCAGTGATTGAGTGAAATGGGATGCAGTGACTGATGCAAATGGGATACATTGACTGAGGAAAATGAGATGCACTGATTGTGTGAAATGGGATGCAGTGACTGAGGGACATGGGATGCAGTGACTGCGGGACATGGGATGCAGTGACTGAGGGTCATGGGATGCAGTGACTGAGTGAAATGGGAAGCAGTGATTGAGTGAAATGGGATGCAGTGACTGAGGGAAATGGGATGCAGTGACTGAGGGACATGGGATGCAGTGACTGAGGGACATGAGCTGCAGTGACAGAGGTACTGGGAAGGAGTTTCTGAGTTAACAGGGAATCAGTGCCCGAGCGGGCATGGGGTGCAGTGACTGAGGGAAGTGGGATACAGTGCCTGACCGAAAGGGGCGCACTGACTGAGTGAAATGGGATGCAGTGACTGAGGGACATGGGATGCAGTGACTGAGGGACATGGGATACAGTGACTGAGAGACAGGGGATGCAGTGACTGAGGGACATGGGATACAGTGACTGAGCGAATTATGATGCATTGACGGCGTGAAATGGGATGCAGTGACTGAGTGAAATGTGATGCAGTCACTGAGTGCAATGTGATGCAGTGACTGAGTGAAATGGGATGCAGTGACTGAGGGAAATGGGATGCAGTGACTGAGGGAAATGGGAGGCAGTGACTGAGGGAAATGGGATGCAGTGACTGAGTGAAATGGGATGCAGTGACTGAGTGAAATGTGATGCACTCACTGAATGAAATGGAATGCAGTGATTGTGTGAAATGGGATGCACTGATTGTGTGAAATGGGATTCAGTGACTGTGTGAAGTGGGATGCAGTGACTGAGGGAAAAGGGATGCAGTGACTGAGGGAAAAGGGATGCAGTGACTGTGGGAAATGGGATGCAGTGAGTGACGGAAAATGGGTTGCAACGACTGAGGGAAATGGGAAATAGTGACTGATGAAAATGGGATGCAGTGACTGTGGGAAATGCGATGCAGTGACTGAGTGAATTGGGATGCAGTGACACACGGAAATGGGATGCCTTGACTGAAGGAAATGGGATGCAGTGATTGACGGAAATGTGATGCAGTGACTGATGGAAATGCGATGAAGTAACTGAGGGAAATGGGATGCAGTGACACACGGAAATGGGATGCAGTGTCTGAGTGAAATGGGATGCTGTGATTGTGTGAAATGGGATGCAGTGACTGAGGGAAATGGGATGCAGTGACTGAGGGAAATGAGATGCAGTGACTGAGGGAAATGGGATGCAGTGACTCAGGGAAATGGGATGCAGTGACCGAGGGAAATGGGATGCAGTGATTGAGTGAAATGGGATGCAGTGACTGATGCAAATGGGATACATTGACTGAGGAAAATGAGATGCACTGATTGTGTGAAATGGGATGCAGTGACTGAGGGACATGGGATGCAGTGACTGCGGGACATGGGATGCAGTGACTGAGGGTCATGGGATGCAGTGACTGAGTGAAATGGGAAGCAGTGATTGAGTGAAATGGGATGCAGTGACTGAGGGAAATGGGATGCAGTGACTGAGGGACATGGGATGCAGTGACTGAGGGACATGAGCTGCAGTGACAGAGGTACTGGGAAGGAGTTTCTGAGTTAACAGGGAATCAGTGCCCGAGCGGGCATGGGGTGCAGTGACTGAGGGAAGTGGGATACAGTGCCTGACCGAAAGGGGCGCACTGACTGAGTGAAATGGGATGCAGTGACTGAGGGACATGGGATGCAGTGACTGAGGGACATGGGATACAGTGACTGAGAGACAGGGGATGCAGTGACTGAGGGACATGGAATGCAGTGACACATGGACATGGGATACAGTGACTGAGCGAATTATGATGCATTGACGGCGTGAAATGGGATGCAGTGACTGAGTGAAATGTGATGCAGTCACTGAGTGCAATGTGATGCAGTGACTGAGTGAAATGGGATGCAGTGACTGAGGGAAATGGGATGCAGTGACTGAGGGAAATGGGAGGCAGTGACTGAGGGAAATGGGATGCAGTGACTGAGTGAAATGGGATGCAGTGACTGAGTGAAATGTGATGCACTCACTGAATGAAATGGAATGCAGTGATTGTGTGAAATGGGATGCACTGATTGTGTGAAATGGGATTCAGTGACTGTGTGAAGTGGGATGCAGTGACTGAGGGAAAAGGGATGCAGTGACTGAGGGAAAAGGGATGCAGTGACTGTGGGAAATGGGATGCAGTGAGTGACGGAAAATGGGTTGCAACGACTGAGGGAAATGGGAAATAGTGACTGATGAAAATGGGATGCAGTGACTGTGGGAAATGCGATGCAGTGACTGAGTGAATTGGGATGCAGTGACACACGGAAATGGGATGCCTTGACTGAAGGAAATGGGATGCAGTGATTGACGGAAATGTGATGCAGTGACTGATGGAAATGCGATGAAGTAACTGAGGGAAATGGGATGCAGTGACACACGGAAATGGGATGCAGTGTCTGAGTGAAATGGGATGCTGTGATTGTGTGAAATGGGATGCAGTGACTGAGGGAAATGGGATGCAGTGACTGAGGGAAATGAGATGCAGTGACTGAGGGAAATGGGATGCAGTGACTCAGGGAAATGGGATGCAGTGACTGAGGGAAATGGGATGCAGTGATTGAGTGAAATGGGATGCAGTGACTGATGCAAATGGGATACATTGACTGAGGAAAATGAGATGCACTGATTGTGTGAAATGGGATGCAGTGACTGAGGGACATGGGATGCAGTGACTGCGGGACATGGGATGCAGTGACTGAGGGTCATGGGATGCAGTGACTGAGTGAAATGGGAAGCAGTGATTGAGTGAAATGGGATGCAGTGACTGAGGGAAATGGGATGCAGTGACTGAGGGACATGGGATGCAGTGACTGAGGGACATGAGCTGCAGTGACAGAGGTACTGGGAAGGAGTTTCTGAGTTAACAGGGAATCAGTGCCCGAGCGGGCATGGGGTGCAGTGACTGAGGGAAGTGGGATACAGTGCCTGACCGAAAGGGGCGCACTGACTGAGTGAAATGGGATGCAGTGACTGAGGGACATGGGATGCAGTGACTGAGGGACATGGGATACAGTGACTGAGAGACAGGGGATGCAGTGACTGAGGGACATGGAATGCAGTGACACATGGACATGGGATACAGTGACTGAGCGAATTATGATGCATTGACGGCGTGAAATGGGATGCAGTGACTGAGTGAAATGTGATGCAGTCACTGAGTGCAATGTGATGCAGTGACTGAGTGAAATGGGATGCAGTGACTGAGGGAAATGGGATGCAGTGACTGAGGGAAATGGGAGGCAGTGACTGAGGGAAATGGGATGCAGTGACTGAGTGAAATGGGATGCAGTGACTGAGTGAAATGTGATGCACTCACTGAATGAAATGGAATGCAGTGATTGTGTGAAATGGGATGCACTGATTGTGTGAAATGGGATTCAGTGACTGTGTGAAATGGGATGCAGTGACTGAGGGAAAAGGGATGCAGTGACTGAGGGAAAAGGGATGCAGTGACTGTGGGAAATGGGATGCAGTGAGTGACGGAAAATGGGTTGCAACGACTGAGGGAAATGGGAAATAGTGACTGATGAAAATGGGATGCAGTGACTGTGGGAAATGCGATGCAGTGACTGAGTGAATTGGGATGCAGTGACACACGGAAATGGGATGCCTTGACTGAAGGAAATGGGATGCAGTGATTGACGGAAATGTGATGCAGTGACTGATGGAAATGCGATGAAGTAACTGAGGGAAATGGGATGCAGTGACACACGGAAATGGGATGCAGTGTCTGAGTGAAATGGGATGCTGTGATTGTGTGAAATGGGATGCAGTGACTGAGGGAAATGGGATGCAGTGACTGAGGGAAATGAGATGCAGTGACTGAGGGAAATGGGATGCAGTGACTCAGGGAAATGGGATGCAGTGACTGAGGGAAATGGGATGCAGTGATTGAGTGAAATGGGATGCAGTGACTGATGCAAATGGGATACATTGACTGAGGAAAATGAGATGCACTGATTGTGTGAAATGGGATGCAGTGACTGAGGGACATGGGATGCAGTGACTGCGGGACATGGGATGCAGTGACTGAGGGTCATGGGATGCAGTGACTGAGTGAAATGGGAAGCAGTGATTGAGTGAAATGGGATGCAGTGACTGATGCAAATGGGACGCAGTGACTGACGGAAATGAGATGCAGTGACTGAGGGTAATGGGATGCAGTGACTGAGTGAAATGTGATGCAGTCACTGAGTGCAATGTGATGCAGTGACTGATGGAAATGGGATGCAGTGACTGGGTGAAATGGGATGCAGGGACGAATGGAAATTGGATGCAGTGACAAAGTGACATGAGCTGCAGTGTCTGATGGAAATGTGATGCAGTGACTGAGGGAAATTGGATGCATTGAGTGTGGGAAATTGAATTCATCGTCTGTGAAATACGGAAAACAGTGACTGATGGAAATGTGATGCAGTGACTGTGGTGAAGGAGATGCAGTGATTGAGTAAATGGGAGGCAGTGACTGAGTGAAATGTGATGCAGTGACTGAGTGAAATGTGATGCAGTGACTGAGTGAAATGTGATGCAGTGACTGAGTGAAATGTGATGCAGTGACTGAGTGAAATGGGATGCACTGACCGAGTGAAATGAGATGCAGTGACTGAGGGAAATGGGATGCAATCACTGAGTGATTTGCGATGCAGAAACTGAGGGAAAGGAGATGCTGTGACGATGGGAAATGGGATGCAGTGAGTGTGGGAAATTGAATGCAGCGTCTGTGAGATAAGGGAAACAGTGACTGATGGAAATGGGATGCACTGACTGTGTTGAAGGAGATGCAGTGATTGAGTGAAATGGGATGCAGTGACTGAGTAAAATACGATGCAGTGACTGAGTGAAATGTGATGTAGTGACTGCGTGAAATGGGATGCAGTGACTGTGGTGAAGGAGATGCAGTGACTGAGGGAAATGGGATGCAGTGACTGTGGGAAATGGGATGCAGTGACTGAGGGAAATGGGATGCAGTGACTGAGGGACATGGGATGCAGTGACTGAGGGAAATGAGAGGCAGTGACTGAGGTAAATGGGAAGCAGTGATTGAGTGAAATGGGATGCAGTGACTGATGCAAATTTGACGCAGTGACGGACGGAAATGAGATGCAGTGACTGAGGGTAATGGGATGCAGTGACTGAGTGAAATGTGATGCTGTGACTGAGTGCAATGTGATGCAGTGACTGAGGGAAATGGGATGCAGTGACTGTGTGAAATGGGATGCAGTGATGAATGGAAATTGGATGCAGTGACAAAGTGACATGAGCTGCAGTGTCTGATGGAAATGTGATGCAGTGACTGAGGGAAATTGGATGCATTGAGTGTGGGAAATTGAATTCATCGTCTGTGAAATACGGAAAACAGTGACTGATGGAAATGTGATGCAGTGACTGTGGTGAAGGAGATGCAGTGATTGAGTAAATGGGAGGCAGTGACTGAGTGAAATGTGATGCAGTGACTGAGTGAAATGTGATGCAGTGACTGAGTGAAATGTGATGCAGTGACTGAGTGAAATGGGATGCACTGACCGAGTGAAATGAGATGCAGTGACTGAGGGAAATGGGATGCAATCACTGAGTGATTTGCGATGCAGAGACTGAGGGAAAGGAGATGCTGTGACGATGGGAAATGGGATGCAGTGAGTGTGGGAAATTGAATGCAGCGTCTGTGAGATAAGGGAAACATGACTGATGGAAATGGGATGCACTGACTGTGTTGAAGGAGATGCAGTGATTGAGTGAAATGGGATGCAGTGACTGAGTAAAATACGATGCAGTGACTGAGTGAAATGTGATGTAGTGACTGCGTGAAATGGGATGCAGTGACTGTGGTGAAGGAGATGCAGTGACTGAGGGAAATGGGATGCAGTGACTGCGGGAAATGGGATGCAGGGACTGAGGGACATGGGATGCAGTGACTGAGAGACATGGAATGCAGTGACACACGGACATGGGATGCAGTGACTGAGCGAATTATGATGCATTGACGGCGTGAAATGGGATGCAGTGACTGAGTGAAATGTGATGCAGTCACTGAGTGCAATGTGATGCAGTGACTGAGTGAAATGGGATGCAGTGACTGAGCGAAATGGGATGCAGTGACTGAGGGAAATGGGAGGCAGTGACTGAGGGAAATGTGATGCAGTGACTGAGTGAAATGGGATGCAGTGACTGAGGGAAATGGGATGCAGTGACTGAGGGAAGTGGGAGGCAGTGACTGAGGGAAATGGGCTGCAGTGACTGAGTGAAATGGGATGCAGTGACTGAGTGAAATGTGATGCACTCACTGAATGAAATGGAATGCAGTGATTGTGTGAAATGGGATGCACTGATTGTGTGAAATGAGATTCAGTGACTGTGTGAAATGGGATGCAGTGACTGAGGGAAAAGGGATGCAGTGACTGAGTGAAATGGGATGCAGTGACTGTGGGAAATGGGATGCAGTGAGTGACGGAAAATGGGTTGCAACGACTGAGGGAAATGGGAAATAGTGACTGATGAAAATGGGATGCAGTGACTGTGGGAAATGCGATGCAGAGACTGAGTGAATTGGGATGCAGTGACACACGGAAATGGGATGCCTTGACTGAAGGAAATGGGATGCAGTGATTGACGGAAATGTGATGCAGTGACTGATGGAAATGCGATGCAGTAACTGAGGGAAATGGGATGCAGTGACACACGGAAATGGGATGCAGTATCTGAGTGAAATGGGATGCTGTGATTGTGTGAAATGGGATGCAGTGACTGAGGGAAATGGGAAGCAGTGATTGAGTGAAATGGGATGCAGTGACTGATGCAAATGGGACGCAGTGACGGACGGAAATGAGATGCAGTGACTGAGGGAAATGGGATGCAGTGACTGAGTGAAATGTGATGCAGTCACTGAGTGCAATGTGATGCAGTGACTGAGGGAAATGGGATGCAGTGACTGGGTGAAATGGGATGCAGTGACGAATGGAAATTGGATGCAGTGACAAAGTGACATGAGCTGCAGTGACTGATGGAAATGTGATGCAGTGACTGAGGAAAATTGGATGCATTGAGTGTGGGAAATTGAATTCATCGTCTGTGAAATACGGAAAACAGTGACTGATGGAAATGTGATGCAGTGACTGTGGTGAAGGAGATGCAGTGATTGAGTAAATGGGAGGCAGTGACTGAGTGAAATGTGATGCAGTGACTGAGTGAAATGTGATGCAGTGACTGAGTGAAATGTGATGCAGTGACTGAGTGAAATGGGATGCACTGACCGAGTGAAATGAGATGCAGTGACTGAGGGAAATGGGATGCAATCACTGAGTGATTTGCGATGCAGAGACTGAGGGAAAGGAGATGCTGTGACGATGGGAAATGGGATGCAGTGAGTGTGGGAAATTGAATGCAGCGTCTGTGAGATAAGGGAAACATGACTGATGGAAATGGGATGCACTGACTGTGTTGAAGGAGATGCAGTGATTGAGTGAAATGGGATGCAGTGACTGAGTAAAATACGATGCAGTGACTGAGTGAAATGTGATGTAGTGACTGCGTGAAATGGGATGCAGTGACTGTGGTGAAGGAGATGCAGTGACTGAGGGAAATGGGATGCAGTGACTGAGTGAAATGGGATGCAGTGACTGAGGGAAATGGGATGCAGTGACTGAGGGAAATGGGATGCAGTGACTGAGGGAAATGAGATGCAGTGACTGAGGTAAATGGGATGCAGTGACTGAGTGAAATGTGATGCACTCACTGAATGAAATGGAATGCACTGACTGTGTGAAATGGGATGCAGTGACTGTGTGAAATGGGATGCAGTGACTGTGTGAAATGGGATGCAGTGACTGACGGAAAAGGGATGCAGTGACTGAGTGAAATGAGATGCAGTGACTGAGGGAAATGAGATGCAGTGACTGAGGGAAATGAGATGCAGTGACTGAGGGAAATGGGATGCAGTGACTGAGGGAAATGGGATTCAGAGACTGAGGGAAATGGGATGCAGTGACTGAGTGAAATGGGATGCAGTGACTGAGTGAAATGTGACGCAGTCACTGAATGAAATGGGATGCAGTGACTGAATGAAATGGCATGCAGTGACTGAGGGAAAATGGGTTGCAACGACTGATTGAAATGGGAAATAGTGACTGATGAAAATGGTATGCAGTGACTGTGGGAAATGCGATGCAGTGACTGAGGGAAATGAGATGCAGTGACTGAGGGAAACGTGATGCAGTGACTGAGTGAAATGGGATGCAGTGACTGAGTGAAATGTGATGCACTCACTGAATGAAATGGAATGCACTGATTGTGTGAAATGGGATGCTCTGATTGTGTCAAATGGGATGCAGTGACTGTTTGAATTGGGATGCCGTGACTGTGTGAAATGGGATGCAGTGACTGTGTGAAATGGGATGCAGTGACTGAGGGAAAAGGGATGCAGTGACTGAGTGAAATGGGATGCAGTGACTGAGTGAATTGGGATGCAGTGACTCACGGAAATGGGATGCCTTGACTGACGGAAATGGGATGCGGTGATTGACGGAAATGTGATGCAGTGACTGATGGAAATAGGACGCAGTGACTGAGGGAAATGGGATGCAGTGACTGAGGGAAACGAGATGCAGTGTCTGAGTGAAATGGGATGCAGTGATTGTGTGAAATGGGATGCAGTGACTGAGGGAAATGGGTTGCAGTGACTCAGGGAAATGGGATGCAGTGATTGAGTGAAATGGGATGCAGTGACTGATGCAAATGGGATGCAGTGACTGATGCAAATGGGATACATTGACTGAGGGAAATGGGTTGCAGTTACTCTGGGAAATGGGATGCAGTGACTGAGGGAAATGAGATGCAGTGACTGAGGGAAATGGGATGCAGCGACTGTGGGAAATGAGATGCAGTGACTGAGGGAAATAAGATGCAGTGACTGAGGGAAATGGGATGCAGTGACTGAGGGAAATGGGATGCAGTGACTGAGTGAAATGTGATGCACTCACTGACTGAAATGGAATGCACTGATTGTGTGAAATGGGATGCAGTGACTGTGGGAAATGGGATGCAGTGACTGTGTGAAATGGGATGCAGTGACTGAGGGAAAAGGGATGCAGTGACTGAGTGAAATGAGATGCAGTGACTGAGGGAAATGAGATGCAGTGACTGAGGGAAATGGGATGCAGTGACTGATGGAAATGGGATTCAGAGACTGAGGGAAATGTGATGCACTCACTGACTGAAATGGAATGCACTGATTGTGTGAAATGGGATGCACTGATTGTGTGAAATGGGATGCAGTGACTGTGTGAAATGAGATGCACTGACTGAGGGAAAAGGTATTCAGTCACTGAGTGAAATGTGATTCCGTCACTGAGTGAAATATGATGCACTCACTGAGTGTACTGTGATTCAGTCACTGAGTGAACTGTGATGCAGTCACTGAGTGAAATAGGATGCAGTGGCTGAGTGAAATAGGATGCAGTGACTGAGGGACATGGGATGCAGTGACTGAGGGACATGGGATGCAGTGACTGACGGACATGAGATGCAGTGACTGAGGGACATGGGATGCCGTGACTGAGTGACATGGGATGCAGTGACTGAGGGACATGGGATGCAGTGACTGAGGGACATGGGATGCGGTGACTGAGAGACAGGGGATGCAGTGACTGAGGGACATGGGATGCAGTGACACACGGACATGGGATGCAGTGACACACGGACATGGGATGCAGTGACTGAGGGAATTATGATGCAGTGACGCCGTGAAATGGGATGCAGTGACTGAGTGAAATGCGATGCAGTCCCTGAGCGCAATGTGATGCTGTGACTGAGTGAAATGTGATGCAGTGACTGAGGGAAATGGGATGCAGTGACTGGGTGAAATGGGATGCAGTGACTGATGGAAATTGGATGCAGTGACAGAGTGACATGAGCTGCAGTGTCTGATGGAAATGTGATGCAGTGACTGAGGGAAATTGGATGCAGTGAGTGTGGGAAATTGAATTCATCGTCTGTGAGATACGGGAAACAGTGAATGATGGAAATGTGATGCAGTGACTGTGGTGAAGGAGATGCAGTGATTGAGTAAATGGGATGCAGTGACTGAGTGAAATGTGATGCAGTGACTGAGTGAAATGGGATGCACTGACCGAGTGAAATGAGATGCAGTGACTGCGGGAAATGGGATGCAATCACTGAGTGATTTGCGATGCAGAGACTGAGGGAAAGGAGATGCTGTGATGATGGGAAATGGGATGCAGTGAGTGTGGGAAATTGAATGCAGCGTCTTTGAGATAAGGGAAAAAGTGACTGATGGAAATGGGATGCACTGACTGTGTTGAAGGAGATGCAGTGATTGGGTGATATGGGGTGCAGTGACTGAGTAAAATACGATGCAGTGACTGAGTGAAATATGATGTAGTGACTGCGTGAAATGGGATGCACTGACTGTGGTGAAGGAGATGCAGTGACTGAGGGAAATGGGATGCAGTGACTGAGTGAAATGGGATGCAGTGACTGAGGGTAATGGGATGCAGTGACAGAGTGACATGAGCTGCAGTGTCTGATGGAAATGTGATTCAGTACCTGATTGAAATGGGATGCACTGACTGAGGTACTGTGAAGGAGTTACTGAGTTCATGGGGATGCTGTGCCCGAGCGGACTTGGGGTGCAGTGAATGAGGGAAATGGGATACAGTGCCTGAGTGAAATGAGATGCAGTGACTGAGGGAAATGGGATGCAGAGACTGAGTGAAATTAGATGCAGTGACTGAGGGAAATGGGATGCAGTGAGTGATGGACATGGGATGCAGTGACTGAATGACATGGGATGCATTGACTGAGTGAAATGCGATGCAGAGACTGAGGGAAAGGTGATGCTGTGACCATGGGAAATGGGATGCAGTGAGTGTGGGAAATTGAATGCAGTGCCTGTGAGATACGGGAAACAGTGACTAATGGAATTGGTATGCAGTGACTATGGTGAAGGAGATGCAGTGACTGAGTGAAATGGGATGCAGTGACTGTGTGAAATGTGATGCAGTGACTGAGAGAAATGTGATGCAGTGACTGAGTGAAATGGGATGCAGTGACTGAGTGAAATGGGATGCAGTGATTGAGGGAAATGGGATGCAGTGACTAAGTGAAATGGGAAGCAAGGATTGAGTGAAATGGGATGCAGTGGCTGCGTGAAATGGGATGCAGTGACTGCGTAAAATGTGATGCAGTGACAGAGTGAACTCTGATGCAGTGACAGAGTGAACTGGGATGCAGTGACAGAGTGAAATGGGATGCAGTGACTGAGGGAAATGAGATGCTTTGACTGAGGGAAATGAGATGCTTTGACTGAGGGAAATGGGATGCAGTGATTGACGGAAATGTGATGCAGTGACTGATGGAAATGGGATGCAGTGACTGAGGGAAATGGAATGCAGTGACTGAGGGAAATGGGATGCAGTGACAGAGTGAAATGGGACGCACTGACTGAGTGAAATGGGACGCAGTGACTGAGGGACATGGGATGCAGTGACTGATGGACATGAGATGCAGTAACTGAGAGACATGGGATGCAGTGACACACGGACATGGGATGCAGTGACACACGGACATGGGATGCAGTGACTGAGGGAATTTGGATGCAGTGACTGAGGGAAATGGGATGCAGTGACAGAGTGAAATGGGATGCAGTGACGGATGCAAATGGGATGCAGTGACTGAGTGAAATGTGATGCAGTGACTGACGGAAATGGGATGCAGTGGCTGCGTGAAATGGGATGCAGTGACTGCGTGAAATGGGATGCAGTGACTGTGTGAAATGGCAAGCAGTGACTGAGTGAAATGTGATGCACTCACTGAGTGAAATGTGATGCAGTGGCTGAGTGAAATGGGATGCAGTGACTGCGTAAAATGTGATGCAGTGACAGAGTGAACTCTGATGCAGTGACAGAGTGCACTGGGATGCAGTGACAGAGTGAAATGGGATGCAGTGACTGAGGGAAATGGGATGCAGTCACTGAGTGAAATGGGCTGCAGTGACTGAGTGAAATGTGATGCACTCACCGAATGAAATGGAATGCACTGATTGTGTGAAATGGGATGCAGTGACTGTGTGAAATGGGATGCAGTGACTGAGGGAAAAGGGATGCAGTAACTGAGGGAAAAGGGATGCAGTGACTGAGGGAAAAGGGATGCAGTGACTGAGGGAAATGGGATGCAGTGACTGAGTGAAATGTGATGCAGTCACTGAATGAAATGGAATGCTCTGATTGTGTCAAATGGGATGCACTGATTGTGTGAAATGGGATGCAGTGACTGTGTGAAATGGGATGCAGTGACTGAGGGAAATGTGATGCAGTGACTGAGGGAAAATGAGTTGCAATCACTGAGTGATTTGCGATGCAGAGACTGATGGAAAGGAGATGCTGTGACGATGGGAAATGGGATGCAGTGAGTGTGGGAAATTGAATGCAGCGTCTGTGAGATAAGGGAAACAGTGACTGATGGAAATGGGATGCATTGACTGTGTTGAAGGAGATGCAGTGATTGGGTGATATGGGGTGCAGTGACTGAATAAAATACGATGCAGTGACTGAGTGAAATATGATGTAGTGACTGCGTGAAATGGGATGCACTGACTGTGGTGAAGGAGATGCAGTGACTGAGGGAAATGGGATGCAGTGACTGAGTGAAATGGGATGCAGTGACTGAGGAAAATGGGATGCAGTGACAGAGTGACATGAGCTGCAGTGTCTGATGGAAATGTCTTTCAGTACCTGATGGAAATGGGATGCAGTGACTGAGGTACTGTGAAGGAGTGACTGAGTTCATGGGGATGCTGTGCCCGAGCGGACTTGGGGTGCAGTGAGTGAGGGAAATGGGATACAGTGCCTGAGTGAAATGAGATGCAGTGACTGAGGGAAATGGGATGCAGTGACTGAGTGAAATGAGATGCAGTGACTGAGGGAAATGGGATGCAGTGAGTGATGGACATGGGATGCAGTGACTGAGGGACATGGGATGCACTGACTGAGTGAAATGCGATGCAGAGACTGTGGGAAATGAGATGCAGTGACTGAGGGAAATAAGATGCAGTGACTGAGGGAAATGGGATGCAGTGACTGAGGGAAATGGGATGCAGTGACTGAGTGAAATGTGATGCACTCACTGACTGAAATGGAATGCACTGATTGTGTGAAATGGGATGCAGTGACTGTGGGAAATGGGATGCAGTGACTGTGTGAAATGGGATGCAGTGACTGAGGGAAAAGGGATGCAGTGACTGAGTGAAATGAGATGCAGTGACTGAGGGAAATGAGATGCAGTGACTGAGGGAAATGGGATGCAGTGACTGATGGAAATGGGATTCAGAGACTGAGGGAAATGTGATGCACTCACTGACTGAAATGGAATGCACTGATTGTGTGAAATGGGATGCACTGATTGTGTGAAATGGGATGCAGTGACTGTGTGAAATGAGATGCACTGACTGAGGGAAAAGGTATTCAGTCACTGAGTGAAATGTGATTCCGTCACTGAGTGAAATATGATGCACTCACTGAGTGTACTGTGATTCAGTCACTGAGTGAACTGTGATGCAGTCACTGAGTGAAATAGGATGCAGTGGCTGAGTGAAATAGGATGCAGTGACTGAGGGACATGGGATGCAGTGACTGAGGGACATGGGATGCAGTGACTGAGGGACATGGGATGCGGTGACTGAGAGACAGGGGATGCAGTGACTGAGGGACATGGGACGCAGTGACACACGGACATGGGATGCAGTGACACACGGACATGGGATGCAGTGACTGAGGGAATTATGATGCAGTGACGCCGTGAAATGGGATGCAGTGACTGAGTGAAATGCGATGCAGTCCCTGAGCGCAATGTGATGCTGTGACTGAGTGAAATGTGATGCAGTGACTGAGGGAAATGGGATGCAGTGACTGGGTGAAATGGGATGCAGTGACTGGGTGAAATGGGATGCAGTGACTGATGGAAATTGGATGCAGTGACAGAGTGACATGAGCTGCAGTGTCTGATGGAAATGTGATGCAGTGACTGAGGGAAATTGGATGCAGTGAGTGTGGGAAATTGAATTCATCGTCTGTGAGATACGGGAAACAGTGAATGATGGAAATGTGATGCAGTGACTGTGGTGAAGGAGATGCAGTGATTGAGTAAATGGGATGCAGTGACTGAGTGAAATGTGATGCAGTGACTGAGTGAAATGGGATGCACTGACCGAGTGAAATGAGATGCAGTGACTGCGGGAAATGGGATGCAATCACTGAGTGATTTGCGATGCAGAGACTGAGGGAAAGGAGATGCTGTGATGATGGGAAATGGGATGCAGTGAGTGTGGGAAATTGAATGCAGCGTCTTTGAGATAAGGGAAAAAGTGACTGATGGAAATGGGATGCACTGACTGTGTTGAAGGAGATGCAGTGATTGGGTGATATGGGGTGCAGTGACTGAGTAAAATACGATGCAGTGACTGAGTGAAATATGATGTAGTGACTGCGTGAAATGGGATGCACTGACTGTGGTGAAGGAGATGCAGTGACTGAGGGAAATGGGATGCAGTGACTGAGTGAAATGGGATGCAGTGACTGAGGGTAATGGGATGCAGTGACAGAGTGACATGAGCTGCAGTGTCTGATGGAAATGTGATTCAGTACCTGATTGAAATGGGATGCACTGACTGAGGTACTGTGAAGGAGTTACTGAGTTCATGGGGATGCTGTGCCCGAGCGGACTTGGGGTGCAGTGAATGAGGGAAATGGGATACAGTGCCTGAGTGAAATGAGATGCAGTGACTGAGGGAAATGGGATGCAGAGACTGAGTGAAATTAGATGCAGTGACTGAGGGAAATGGGATGCAGTGAGTGATGGACATGGGATGCAGTGACTGAATGACATGGGATGCATTGACTGAGTGAAATGCGATGCAGAGACTGAGGGAAAGGTGATGCTGTGACCATGGGAAATGGGATGCAGTGAGTGTGGGAAATTGAATGCAGTGCCTGTGAGATACGGGAAACAGTGACTAATGGAATTGGTATGCAGTGACTATGGTGAAGGAGATGCAGTGACTGAGTGAAATGGGATGCAGTGACTGTGTGAAATGTGATGCAGTGACTGAGAGAAATGTGATGCAGTGACTGAGTGAAATGGGATGCAGTGACTGAGTGAAATGGGATGCAGTGATTGAGGGAAATGGGATGCAGTGACTAAGTGAAATGGGAAGCAAGGATTGAGTGAAATGGGATGCAGTGGCTGCGTGAAATGGGATGCAGTGACTGCGTAAAATGTGATGCAGTGACAGAGTGAACTCTGATGCAGTGACAGAGTGAACTGGGATGCAGTGACAGAGTGAAATGGGATGCAGTGACTGAGGGAAATGAGATGCTTTGACTGAGGGAAATGAGATGCTTTGACTGAGGGAAATGGGATGCAGTGATTGACGGAAATGTGATGCAGTGACTGATGGAAATGGGATGCAGTGACTGAGGGAAATGGAATGCAGTGACTGAGGGAAATGGGATGCAGTGACAGAGTGAAATGGGACGCACTGACTGAGTGAAATGGGACGCAGTGACTGAGGGACATGGGATGCAGTGACTGATGGACATGAGATGCAGTAACTGAGAGACATGGGATGCAGTGACACACGGACATGGGATGCAGTGACACACGGACATGGGATGCAGTGACTGAGGGAATTTGGATGCAGTGACTGAGGGAAATGGGATGCAGTGACAGAGTGAAATGGGATGCAGTGACGGATGCAAATGGGATGCAGTGACTGAGTGAAATGTGATGCAGTGACTGACGGAAATGGGATGCAGTGGCTGCGTGAAATGGGATGCAGTGACTGCGTGAAATGGGATGCAGTGACTGTGTGAAATGGCAAGCAGTGACTGAGTGAAATGTGATGCACTCACTGAGTGAAATGTGATGCAGTGGCTGAGTGAAATGGGATGCAGTGACTGCGTAAAATGTGATGCAGTGACAGAGTGAACTCTGATGCAGTGACAGAGTGCACTGGGATGCAGTGACAGAGTGAAATGGGATGCAGTGACTGAGGGAAATGGGATGCAGTCACTGAGTGAAATGGGCTGCAGTGACTGAGTGAAATGTGATGCACTCACCGAATGAAATGGAATGCACTGATTGTGTGAAATGGGATGCAGTGACTGTGTGAAATGGGATGCAGTGACTGAGGGAAAAGGGATGCAGTAACTGAGGGAAAAGGGATGCAGTGACTGAGGGAAATGGGATGCAGTGACTGAGGGAAATGGGATGCAGTGACTGAGTGAAATGTGATGCAGTCACTGAATGAAATGGAATGCTCTGATTGTGTCAAATGGGATGCACTGATTGTGTGAAATGGGATGCAGTGACTGTGTGAAATGGGATGCAGTGACTGAGGGAAATGTGATGCAGTGACTGAGGGAAAATGAGTTGCAATCACTGAGTGATTTGCGATGCAGAGACTGATGGAAAGGAGATGCTGTGACGATGGGAAATGGGATGCAGTGAGTGTGGGAAATTGAATGCAGCGTCTGTGAGATAAGGGAAACAGTGACTGATGGAAATGGGATGCATTGACTGTGTTGAAGGAGATGCAGTGATTGGGTGATATGGGGTGCAGTGACAGAATAAAATACGATGCAGTGACTGAGTGAAATATGATGTAGTGACTGCGTGAAATGGGATGCAGTGACTGTGGTGAAGGAGATGCAGTGACTGAGGGAAATGGGATGCAGTGACTGAGTGAAATGGGATGCAGTGACTGAGGAAAATGGGATGCAGTGACAGAGTGACATGAGCTGCAGTGTCTGATGGAAATGTCTTTCAGTACCTGATGGAAATGGGATGCAGTGACTGAGGTACTGTGAAGGAGTGACTGAGTTCATGGGGATGCTGTGCCCGAGCGGACTTGGGGTGCAGTGAGTGAGGGAAATGGGATACAGTGCCTGAGTGAAATGAGATGCAGTGACTGAGGGAAATGGGATGCAGTGACTGAGTGAAATGAGATGCAGTGACTGAGGGAAATGGGATGCAGTGAGTGATGGACATGGGATGCAGTGACTGAGGGACATGGGATGCACTGACTGAGTGAAATGCGATGCAGAGACTGAGGGAAAGGAGATGCTGTGACTATGGGAAATGGGACGCAGTGAGTGTGGGAAATTGAATGCAGTGCCTGTGAGATACGGGAAACAGTGACGAATGGAATTGGTATGCAGTGACTATGGTGAAGGAGATGCAGTGACTGAGTGAAATGGGATGCAGTGACTGTGTGAAATGTGATGCAGTGACTGAGAGAAATGTGATGCAGTGACTGAGTGAAATGTGATGCAGTGACTGAGTGAAATGGGATGCTGTCTCTGAGTGAAATGGGATGCATCACTGAGTGAAATGGGTTGCAGTGATTGAGGGAAATGGGATGCAGTGACTGAGTGAAATGAGATGCCTTGTTTGATGGAAATATGATGCAGTAACTGACGGAAATGGGATGCAGTGGATGCGTGAAATGGGATGCAGTGACTGCGTGAAATGGGATGCAGTGACTGTGTGAAATGGGAAGCAGTGACTGAGTGAAATGTGATTCACTCACTGAGTGAAATGTGATGCAGTGGCTGAGTGAAATGGGATGTAGTGACTGCGTAAAATGTGATGCAGTGACAGAGTAAATTCTGATGCAGTGACAGAGTGAACTGGGATGCAGTGACAGAGTGAAATGGGATGCAGTGCTGGAGGGAAATGAGATGCTTGGACTGAGGGAAATGAGATGCTTTGACTGAGGGAAATGGGATGCAGTGACCGAGTGAAATGGGATGCAGTGACTGAGGGAAATGGGATGCAGGGACTGAGTGAATTGGGATGCAGTGACACACGGAAATGGGATGCCTTGACTGAAGGAAATGGGATGCAGTGATTGACGGAAATGTGATGCAGTGACTGATGGAAATGGGATGCAGTAACTGAGGGAAATGGAATGCAGTTACTGAGGGAAATGGGATGCAGTGACAGAGTGAAATGGGACGTACTGACTGAGTGAAATGGGGCGCAGTGACTGAGGGACATGGGATGCAGTGACTGATGGACATGAGATGCAGTGACACTGAGACATGGGATGCATTGACACACGGACATGGGATGCAGTGACACACGGACATGGGATGCAGTGACTGAGGGAATTTGGATGCAGTGACTGAGGGAAATGGGATGCAGTGACAGAGTGAAATGGGACGCAGTGACGGATGCAAATGGGATGCAGTGACTGAGTGAAATGGGACGCAGTGACTGACGGAAATGGGATGCAGTGGCTGCGTGAAATGGGTTGCAGTGACTGCGTGAAATGGGATGCAGTGACTGTGTGAAATGGCAAGCAGTGACTGAGTGAAATGTGATTCACTCACTGAGTGAAATGTGATGCAGTGGCTGAGTGAAATGGGATGCAGTGACTGCGTAAAATGTGATGCAGTGACAGAGTGAACTGGGATGCAGTGACAGAGTGAAATGGGATGCAGTGACTGAGGGAGATGTGATGCTTTGATTGAGGGAAATGGGATGCAGTGACTGAGGGAAATGGGTTGCAGTGACTGAGGGAAATGGGATGCAGTCACTGAGTGAAATGTGATGCACTCACCGAATGAAATGGAATGCACTGATTGTGTGAAATGGGATGCAGTGACTGTGTGAAATGGGATGCAGTGACTAGGGAAAAGGGATGCAGTGACTGAGGGAAATGGGATGCAGTGACTGAGGGAAATGGGATGCAGTGACTGAGTGAAATGTGATGCAGTCACTGAATGAAATAGAATGCACTGTTTGTGTCAAATGGGATGCACTGATTGTGTCAAATGGGATGCAGTGACTGTGTGAAATGGGATGCAGTGACTGAGGGAAAAGGGATGCAGTGACTGAGGAAAAATTGGTTGCAATGACTGATGGAAATGGGATATCGTGACTGATGGAAATGGGATGCAGTGACTGTGGGAAATGGGATGCAGTGACTGAGGGAAAATGGGTTGCAATGACTCATGGAAATGGGATATAGTGACTGATGAAAATGGGATGCAGTGACTGTGGGAAATGCGATGCAGTGACTGAGTGAATTGGGATGCAGTGACACACGCAAATGGGATGCCTTGACTGAAGGAAATGGGGTGCAGTGATTGACGGAAATGTGATGCAGTGACTGATGGAAATGGGATGCAGGAACTGAGGGAAATGGAATGCAGTGACTGAGGGAAATGGGATGCAGTGACACACGGACATGGGATGCAGTGACTGAGGGAATTTGGATGCAGTGACTGAGGGAAATGGGATGCAGTGACAGAGTGAAATGGGATGCAGTGACGGATGCAAATGGGATGCAGTGACTGAGTGAAATGTGATGCAGTGACTGACGGAAATGGGATGCAGTGGCTGCGTGAAATGGGATGCAGTGACTGCGTGAAATGGGATGCAGTGACTGTGTGAAATGGCAAGCAGTGACTGAGTGAAATGTGATGCACTCACTGAGTGAAATGTGATGCAGTGGCTGAGTGAAATGGGATGCAGTGACTGCGTAAAATGTGATGCAGTGACAGAGTGAACTCTGATGCAGTGACAGAGTGCACTGGGATGCAGTGACAGAGTGAAATGGGATGCAGTGACTGAGGGAAATGGGATGCAGTCACTGAGTGAAATGGGCTGCAGTGACTGAGTGAAATGTGATGCACTCACCGAATGAAATGGAATGCACTGATTGTGTGAAATGGGATGCAGTGACTGTGTGAAATGGGATGCAGTGACTGAGGGAAAAGGGATGCAGTAACTGAGGGAAAAGGGATGCAGTGACTGAGGGAAATGGGATGCAGTGACTGAGGGAAATGGGATGCAGTGACTGAGTGAAATGTGATGCAGTCACTGAATGAAATGGAATGCTCTGATTGTGTCAAATGGGATGCACTGATTGTGTGAAATGGGATGCAGTGACTGTGTGAAATGGGATGCAGTGACTGAGGGAAATGTGATGCAGTGACTGAGGGAAAATGAGTTGCAATCACTGAGTGATTTGCGATGCAGAGACTGATGGAAAGGAGATGCTGTGACGATGGGAAATGGGATGCAGTGAGTGTGGGAAATTGAATGCAGCGTCTGTGAGATAAGGGAAACAGTGACTGATGGAAATGGGATGCATTGACTGTGTTGAAGGAGATGCAGTGATTGGGTGATATGGGGTGCAGTGACTGAGTAAAATACGATGCAGTGACTGAGTGAAATATGATGTAGTGACTGCGTGAAATGGGATGCACTGACTGTGGTGAAGGAGATGCAGTGACTGAGGGAAATGGGATGCAGTGACTGAGTGAAATGGGATGCAGTGACTGAGGAAAATGGGATGCAGTGACAGAGTGACATGAGCTGCAGTGTCTGATGGAAATGTCTTTCAGTACCTGATGGAAATGGGATGCAGTGACTGTGGTACTGTGAAGGAGTGACTGAGTTCATGGGGATGCTGTGCCCGAGCGGACTTGGGGTGCAGTGAGTGAGGGAAATGGGATACAGTGCCTGAGTGAAATGAGATGCAGTGACTGAGGGAAATGGGATGCAGTGACTGAGTGAAATGAGATGCAGTGACTGAGGGAAATGGGATGCAGTGAGTGATGGACATGGGATGCAGTGACTGAGGGACATGGGATGCACTGACTGAGTGAAATGCGATGCAGAGACTGAGGGAAAGGAGATGCTGTGACTATGGGAAATGGGACGCAGTGAGTGTGGGAAATTGAATGCAGTGCCTGTGAGATACGGGAAACAGTGACGAATGGAATTGGTATGCAGTGACTATGGTGAAGGAGATGCAGTGACTGAGTGAAATGGGATGCAGTGACTGTGTGAAATGTGATGCAGTGACTGAGAGAAATGTGATGCAGTGACTGAGTGAAATGGGATGCAGTGACTGTGTGAAATGGGAAGCAGTGACTGAGTGAAATGTGATTCACTCACTGAGTGAAATGTGATGCAGTGGCTGAGTGAAATGGGATGTAGTGACTGCGTAAAATGTGATGCAGTGACAGAGTAAATTCTGATGCAGTGACAGAGTGAACTGGGATGCAGTGACAGAGTGAAATGGGATGCAGTGGCTGAGTGAAATGAGATGCAGTGACTGAGTGTACTGGGATGCAGTGGATGCGTGAAATGGGATGCAGTGACTGCGTGAAATGGGATGCAGTGACTGTGTGAAATGGGATGCAGTGACTGAGTGAAATGTGATTCACTCACTGAGTGAAATGTGATGCAGTGGCTGAGTGAAATGGGATGTAGTGACTGCGTAAAATGTGATGCAGTGACAGAGTAAATTCTGATGCAGTGACAGAGTGAACTGGGATGCAGTGACAGAGTGAAATGGGATGCAGTGACTGAGGGAAATGAGATGCTTGGACTGAGGGAAATGAGATGCTTTGACTGAGGGAAATGGGATGCAGTGACCGAGTGAAATGGGATGCAGTGACTGAGGGAAATGGGATGCAGTGACTGAGTGAATTGGGATGCAGTGACACACGGAAATGGGATGCCTTGACTGAAGGAAATGGGATGCAGTGATTGACGGAAATGTGATGCAGTGACTGATGGAAATGGGATGCAGTAACTGAGGGAAATGGAATGCAGTTACTGAGGGAAATGGGATGCAGTGACAGAGTGAAATGGGACGCACTGACTGAGTGAAATGGGGCGCAGTGACTGAGGGACATGGGATGCAGTGACTGATGGACATGAGATGCAGTGACACTGAGACATGGGATGCATTGACACACGGACATGGGATGCAGTGACACACGGACATGGGATGCAGTGACTGAGGGAATTTGGATGCAGTGACTGAGGGAAATGGGATGCAGTGACAGAGTGAAATGGGACGCAGTGACGGATGCAAATGGGATGCAGTGACTGAGTGAAATGGGACGCAGTGACTGACGGAAATGGGATGCAGTGGCTGCGTGAAATGGGTTGCAGTGACTGCGTGAAATGGGATGCAGTGACTGTGTGAAATGGCAAGCAGTGACTGAGTGAAATGTGATTCACTCACTGAGTGAAATGTGATGCAGTGGCTGAGTGAAATGGGATGCAGTGACTGCGTAAAATGTGATGCAGTGACAGAGTGAACTGGGATGCAGTGACAGAGTGAAATGGGATGCAGTGACTGAGGGAGATGTGATGCTTTGACTGAGGGAAATGGGATGCAGTGACTGAGGGAAATGGGTTGCAGTGACTGAGGGAAATGGGATGCAGTCACTGAGTGAAATGTGATGCACTCACCGAATGAAATGGAATGCACTGATTGTGTGAAATGGGATGCAGTGACTGTGTGAAATGGGATGCAGTGACTAGGGAAAAGGGATGCAGTGACTGAGGGAAATGGGATGCAGTGACTGAGGGAAATGGGATGCAGTGACTGAGTGAAATGTGATGCAGTCACTGAATGAAATGGAATGCACTGATTGTGTCAAATGGGATGCACTGATTGTGTCAAATGGGATGCAGTGACTGTGTGAAATGGGATGCAGTGACTGAGGGAAAAGGGATGCAGTGACTGAGGAAAAATTGGTTGCAATGACTGATGGAAATGGGATATCGTGACTGATGGAAATGGGATGCAGTGACTGTGGGAAATGGGATGCAGTGACTGAGGGAAAATGGGTTGCAATGACTCATGGAAATGGGATATAGTGACTGATGAAAATGGGATGCAGTGACTGTGGGAAATGCGATGCAGTGACTGAGTGAATTGGGATGCAGTGACACACGCAAATGGGATGCCTTGACTGAAGGAAATGGGATGCAGTGATTGACGGAAAAATGATGCAGTTACTGATGGAAATGGGATGCAGGAACTGAGGGAAATGGAATGCAGTGACTGAGGGAAATGGGATGCAGTGACAGAGTGAAATGGGATGCACTGACTGAGTGAAATGGGATGTAGTGACTGAGGGACATGAGATGCAGTGACTGAGAGACATGCGATGCAGTGACACATGGACATGGGATGCAGTGACACTCGGACATGGGATGCAGTGACTGAGGGAATTGGGATGCAGTGACTGAGGGAAATGGAATGCAGTGACGGATGCAAATGGGATGCAGTGACTGAGTGAAATGGGATGCAGTGACTGACGGAAATGGCATGCAGTGACTGAGTGAAATGGGATGCAGTGACTGAGGGACATGAGATGCAGTGACTGAGAGACATGGGATGCAGTGACACACGGACATGGGATGAAGTGACACACGGACATGGGATGCAGTGACTGAGGGAATTGGGATGCAGTGACGGATACAAATGGGATGCAGTTACTGTGTGAAATGGGATGCAGTGACTGAGTGAAATGGGATGCAGTGACTGACGGAAATGGCATGCAGTGACTGAGTGAAATGGGATGCAGTGACTGAGTGAAATGTGATGCACGCACTGAATGAAATGGAATGCACTGATTGTGTGAAATGGGATGCACTGATTGTGTCAAATGGGATGCAGTGACTGTGTGAAATGGGATGCAGTGACTGAGGGAAAAGGGATGCAGTGACTGAGTGAAATGGGATGCAGTGACTGAGTGAATTGGGATGCAGTGACACACGGAAATGGATGCCTTGACTGACGGAAGTGGGATGCAGTGATTGATGGAAATGGGACGCAGTGACTGAGGGAAATGGGATGCAGTGACTGAGGGAAATGAGATGCAGTGTCTGAGTGAAATGGGATGCAGTGATTGTGTGAAATGGGATGCAGTGACTGAGGGAAATGGGATGCAGTGACTGAGGGAAATGGGATGCAGTGATTGAGTTAAATGAGATGCAGTGACTGATGCAAATGGGATGCAGTGACTGATGCAAATGGGATACATTGACTAAGGGAAATGGGTTGCAGTGACTCTGGGAAATGGGATGCAGTGTACTGAGGGAAATGAGATGCAGTGACTGAGAGACATGCGATGCAGTGACACACGGACATGGGATGCAGTGACACACGGACATGGGATGCAGTGACTGAGGGAATTGGGATGCAGTGACTGAGGGAAATGGAATGCAGTGACGGATGCAAATGGGATGCAGTGACTGAGTGAAATGGGATGCAGTGACTGACGGAAATGGCATGCAGTGACTGAGTGAAATGGGATGCAGTGACTGAGGGACATGAGATGCAGTGACTGAGAGACATGGGATGCAGTGACACACGGACATGGGATGAAGTGACACACGGACATGGGATGCAGTGACTGAGGGAATTGGGATGCAGTGACGGATACAAATGGGATGCAGTGACTGTGTGAAATGGGATGCAGTGACTGAGTGAAATGGGATGCAGTGACTGACGGAAATGGCATGCAGTGACTGAGTGAAATGGGATGCAGTGACTGAGTGAAATGTGATGCACGCACTGAATGAAATGGAATGCACTGATTGTGTGAAATGGGATGCACTGATTGTGTCAAATGGGATGCAGTGACTGTGTGAAATGGGATGCAGTGACTGAGGGAAAAGGGATGCAGTGACTGAGTGAAATGGGATGCGGTGACTGAGTGAATTGGGATGCAGTGACACACGGAAATGGATGCCTTGACTGACGGAAGTGGGATGCAGTGATTGATGGAAATGGGACGCAGTGACTGAGGGAAATGGGATGCAGTGACTGAGGGAAATGAGATGCAGTGTCTGAGTGAAATGGGATGCAGTGATTGTGTGAAATGGGATGCAGTGACTGAGGGAAATGGGATGCAGTGACTGAGGGAAATGGGATGCAGTGATTGAGTTAAATGAGATGCAGTGACTGATGCAAATGGGATGCAGTGACTGATGCAAATGGGATACATTGACTAAGGGAAATGGGTTGCAGTGACTCTGGGAAATGGGATGCAGTGTACTGAGGGAAATGAGATGCAGTGACTGAGAGAAATGGGATGCAGTGACTGAGGGAAATGAGATGCAGTGACTTTGGGAAATGGGATGCAGTGACTGAGGGAAATGGGATGCAGTGACTGAGTGAAATGTGATGCACTCACTGACTGAAATGGAATGCACTGATTGTGTGAAATGGGATGCAGTGACTGTGTGAAATGGGATGCAGTGACTGAGGGAAAAGGGATTCAGTCACTGAGCGAAATGTGATTCCGTCACTGAGTGAAATATGATGCACTCACTGAGTGTACTGTGATTCAGTCACTGAGTGAACTGTGATGCAGTGACTGAGTGAAATAGGATGCAGTGGCTGAGTGAAATAGGATGCAGTGACTGAGTGAAATGAGATGCAGTGACTGAGTGAAATGTGATGCAGTGACTGAGGGACATGGGATGCAGTGACTGAGGGACATGGGATGCAGTGACTGAGGGACATGGGATGCGGTGACTGATTGACATGGGATGCGGTGACTGAGGGACATGAGCTGCAGTGACAGAGGTACTTGGACGTAGTTTCTGAGTTAATAGGGAATCAGTGCCCGAGCGGGCATGGGGTGCAGTGACTGAGGGAAATGGGATACAGTGCCTGACCGAAAAGGGACGCACTGACTGAGTGAAATGGGACGCAGTGACTGAGGGACATGGGATGCAGTGACTGAGGGAAATGGGATGCAGTGACTGAGGGACATGGGATGCAGTGACTGAGGGACAGGGGATGCAGTGACTGAGAGACATGGGATGCAGTGACTGAGGGACAGGGGATGCAGTGACTGAGAGACAGGGGATGCAGTGACACACGTACATGGGATGCAGTGACACACGTACATGGGATGCAGTGACTGAGGGAATTATGATGCAGTGACGGCGTGAAATGGGATGCAGTGATTGAGTGAAATGCGATGCAGTCCCTGAGTGCAATGTGATGCAGTGACTGAGTGAAATGTGATGCAGTGACTGCTTGAAATGGGATGCATCACTGAGTGCAATGGGATGCAGTGACTGGGTGAAATGGGATGCAGTGACTGATGGAAATTGGATGCAGTGACAGAGGGAAATTGGATGCAGTGAGTGTGGGAAATTGAATTCATCGTCTGTGAGATACGGGAAACAGTGACTGATGGAAATGTGATGCAGTGACTGTGGTGAAGGACATGCAGTGATTGAGTAAATGGGATGCAGTGACTGAGTGAAATGTGATGCAGTGACTGAGTGAAATGTGATGCAGTGACTGAGTGAAATGGGATGCACTGACCGAGTGAAATGAGATGCAGTGACTGAGGGATATGGGAAGCATTGACTGAGTGAAATGCGATGCAGAGACTGAGGGAAAGGAGATGCTGTGACTATGGGAAATGGGATGCTGTGAGTGTGGGAAATTGAAAGCAGTGCCTGTGAGATACGGGAACCAGTGACTAATGGAATTGGTATGCAGTGACTGTGGTGAAGGAGATGCAGTGACTGAGTGAAATGGGATGCAGTGACTATGGTGAAGGAGATGCAGTGACTGAGTGAAATGGGATGCAGTGACTGTGTGAAATGTGATGCAGTGACTGAGAGAAATGTGATGCAGTGACTGAATGAAATGGGATGCAGTGACTGAGTGAAATGGGATGCTGTCTCTGAGCGAAATTGGATGCATCACTGAGTGAAATGAGATGCGGTGACTAAGTGAAATGGGAAGCACTGATTGAGTGAAATGCGATGCAGTGACTGAGTGAAATGAGCTGCCTTGTTTGATGGAAATATGATGCAGTAACTGAAGGAAATGAGATGCAGTGGCTGAGTGAAATGGGATGCAGTGACTGCGTGAAATGGGATGCAGTGACTGTGTGAAATGGCAAGCAGTGACTGAGTGAAATGTGATTCACTCACTGAGTGAAATGTGATGCAGTGACAGAGTGAACTCTGATGCAGTGACAGAGTGAACTGGGATGCAGTGACAGAGTGAAATGGGATGCAGTGACTGAGGGAAATGGGATGCAGTGACTGAAGGAAATGGGATGCAGTGACTGAGGGAAATGGGATGCAGTGACTGAGGGAAATGGGATGCAGGGACTGAGGGAAATGGGATGCAGTGCCTGAGTGAAATGTGATGCAGTGACTGAGTGAAATGTGATGCAGTGACTGAGTGAAATGGGATGCACTGACTGAGTGAAATGAGATGCAGTGACTGAGGGAAATGGGATGCAATCACTGAGTGATTTGCGATACAGAGACTGAGGGAAAGGAGATGCTGTGACGATGGGAAATGGGATGCAGTGAGTGTGGGAAATTGACTGCAGCATCTGTGAGATAAGGGAAACAGTGACTGATGGAAATGGGATGCACTGACTGTGTTGAAGGAGATGCAGTGATTGGGTGATATGGGGTGCAGTGACTGAGTAAAATACGATGCAGTGACTAAGTGAAATGGGAAGAACTGATTGAGTGAAATGCGATGCAGTGACTGAGTGAAATGAGCTGCCTTGTTTGATGGAAATATGATGCAGTAACTGAAGGAAATGGGATGCAGTGACTGCGTGAAATGGGATGCAGTGACTGTGTGAAATGGCAAGCAGTGACTGAGTGAAATGTGATTCACTCACTGAGTGAAATGTGATGCAGTGACAGAGTGAACCCTGATGCAGTGACAGAGTGAACTGGGATGCAGTGACAGAGTGAAATGGGATGCAGTGACTGAGGGAAATGGGATGCAGTGACTGAAGGAAATGGGATGCAGTGACTGAGGGAAATGGGATGCAGGGAGTGAGGGAAATGGGATGCAGTGACTGAGTGAAATGTGATGCAGTGACTGAGTGAAATGTGATGCAGTGACTGAGTGAAATGAGATGCAGTGTCTGAGGGAAATGGGATGCAATCACTGAGTGCTTTGCGATACAGAGACTGAGGGAAAGGAGATGCTGTGACGATGGGAAATGGGATGCAGTGAGTGTGGGAAATTGAATGCAGCATCTGTGAGATAAGGGAAACAGTGACTGATGGAAATGGGATGCACTGACTGTGTTGAAGGAGATGCAGTGATTGGGTGATATGGGGTGCAGTGACTGAGTAAAATACGATGCAGTGACTGAGTGAAATATGATGAAGTGACTGCGTGAAATGGGATGCAGTGACTGTGGTGAAGGAGATGCAGTGACTGAGGGAAATGGGATGCAGTCACTGAGTGAAATGGGATGCAGTGACTGCGGGAAATGGGATGCAGTGACAGAGTGACATGAGCTGCAGTGTCTGATGGAAATGTGATTCAGTACCTGATGGAAATGGGATGCAGTGACTGAGGGAAATGAGATGCAGTGACTGAGAGAAATGGGATGCAGTGACTGAGGGAAATGAGATGCAGTGACTGAGGGAAATGGGATGCAGTGCTTGAGGGAAATGGGATGCAGTGACTGAGTGAAATGTGATGCACTCACTGACTGAAATGGAATGCACTGATTGTGTGAAATGGGATGCAGTGACTGTGTGAAATGGGATACAGTGACTGAGGGAAAAGGGATTCAGTCACTGAGCGAAATGTGATTCCGTCACTGAGTGAAATATGATGCACTCACTGAGTGTACTGTGATTCAGTCACTGAGTGAACTGTGATGCAGTGACTGAGTGAAATAGGATGCAGTGGCTGAGTGAAATAGGATGCAGTGACTGAGTGAAATGAGATGCAGTGACTGAGTGAAATGTGATGAAGTGACTGAGGGACATGGGATGCAGTGACTGAGGGACATGGGATGCAGTGACTGAAGGACATGGGATGCGGTGACTGATTGACATGGGATGCGGTGACTGAGGGACATGAGCTGCAGTGACAGAGGTACTTGGAAGGAGTTTCTGAGTTAATAGGGAATCAGTGCCCGAGCGGGCATGGGGTGCAGTGACTGAGGGAAATGGGATACAGTGCCTGACCGAAAAGGGACGCACTGACTGCGTGAAATGGGATGCAATGACTGAGGGACATGGGATGCAGTGACTGAGGGACATGGGATGCACTGACTGAGGGACATGGGATGCAGTGACTGAGAGACAGGGGATGCAGTGACTGAGAGACAGGGGATGCAGTGACACACGTACATGGGATGCAGTGACACACGTACATGGGATGCAGTGACTGAGGGAATTATGATGCAGTGACGGCGTGAAATGGGATGCAGTGATTGAGTGAAATGCGATGCAGTGCCTGAGTGCAATGTGATGCAGTGACTGAGTGAAATGTGATGCAGTGACTGCTTGAAATGGGATGCACCACTGAGTGCAATGGGATGCAGTGACTGGGTGAAATGGGATGCAGTGACTGATGGAAATTGGATGCAGTGACAGAGTGACATGAGCTGCAGTGTCTGATGGAAATGTGATGCAGTGACTGAGGGAAATTGGATGCAGTGAGTGTGGGAAATTGAATTCATCGTCTGTGAGATACGGGAAACAGTGACTGATGGAAATGTGATGCAGTGACTGTGGTGAAGGACATGCAGTGATTGAGTAAATCGGATGCAGTGACTGAGTGAAATGAGATGCAGTGTCTGAGTGAAATGTGATGCAGTGACTGAGTGAAATGTGATGCACTGACCGAGTGAAATGAGATGCAGTGACTGAGGGATATGGGAAGCATTGACTGAGTGAAATGCGATGCAGAGACTGAGGGAAAGGAGATGCTGTGACTATGGGAAATGGGATGCAGTGAGTGTGGGAAATTGAAAGCAGTGCCTGTGAGATACGGGAACCAGTGACTAATGGAATTGGTATGCAGTGACTGTGGTGAAGGAGATGCAGTGACTGAGTGAAATGGGATGCAGTGATTATGGTGAAGGAGATGCAGTGACTGAGTGAAATGGGATGCAGTGACTGTGTGAAATGTGATGCAGTGACTGAGAGAAATGTGATGCAGTGACTGAATGAAATGGGATGCAGTGACTGAGTGAAATGGGATGCTGTCTCTGAGCGAAATTGGATGCATCACTGAGTGAAATGGGAAGCAGTGACTGAGTGAAATGAGATGCAGTGACTAAGTGAAATAGGAAGCACTGATTGAGTGAAATGCGATGCAGTGACTGAGTGAAATGAGCTGCCTTGTTTGATGGAAATATGATGCAGTAACTGAAGGAAATGAGATGCAGTGGCTGAGTGAAATGGGATGCAGTGACTGCGTGAAATGGGATGCAGTGACTGTGTGAAATGGCAAGCAGTGACTGAGTGAAATGTGATTCACTCACTGAGTGAAATGTGATGCAGTGACAGAGTGAACTCTGATGCAGTGACAGAGTGAACTGGGATGCAGTGACAGAGTGAAATGGGATGCAGTGACTGAGGGAAATGGGATGCAGCGACTGAAGGAAATGGGATGCAGTGACTGAGGGAAATGGGATGCAGGGACTGAGGGAAATGGGATGCAGTGCCTGAGTGAAATGTGATGCAGTGACTGAGTGAAATGTGATGCAGTGACTGAGTGAAATGGGATGCACTGACTGAGTGAAATGAGATGCAGTGACTGAGGGAAATGGGATGCAATCACTGAGTGATTTGTGATACAGAGACTGAGGGAAAGGAGATGCTGTGACGATGGGAAATGGGATGCAGTGAGTGTGGGAAATTGAATGCAGCATCTGTGAGATAAGGGAAACAGTGACTGATGGAAATGGGATGCACTGACTGTGTTGAAGGAGATGCAGTGATTGGGTGATATGGGGTGCAGTGACTGAGTAAAATACGATGCAGTGACGAAGTGAAATGGGAAGCACTGATTGATTGAAATGCGATGCAGTGACTGAGTGAAATGAGCTGCCTTGTTTGATGGAAATATGATGCAGTAACTGAAGGAAATGAGATGCAGTGACTGAGGGAAATGGGATGCAGGGAGTGAGGGAAATGAGATGCAGTGACTGAGTGAAATGTGATGCAGTGACTGAGTGAAATGTGATGCAGTGACTGAGTGAAATGAGATGCAGTGACTGAGGGAAATGGGAAGCAATCACTGAGTGATTTGCGATACAGAGACTGAGGGAAAGGAGATGCTGTGACGATGGGAAATGGGATGCAGTGAGTGTGGGAAATTGAATGCAGCATCTGTGAGATAAGGGAAACAGTGACTGATGGAAATGGGATGCACTGACTGTGTTGAAGGAGATGCAGTGATTGGGTGATATGGGGTGCAGTGACTGAGTAAAATACGATGCAGTGACTGAGTGAAATATGATGAAGTGACTGCGTGAAATGGGATGCAGTGACTGTGGTGAAGGAGATGCAGTGACTGAGGGAAATGGGATGCAGTCACTGAGTGAAATGGGATGCAGTGACTGCGGGAAATGGGATGCAGTGACAGAGTGACATGAGCTGCAGTGTCTGATGGAAATGTGATTCAGTACCTGATGGAAATGGGATGCAGTGACTGAGGGAAATGAGATGCAGTGACTGAGAGAAATGGGATGCAGTGACTGAGGGAAATGAGATGCAGTGACTGAGGGAAATGGGATGCAGTGCTTGAGGGAAATGGGATGCAGTGACTGAGTGAAATGGGATGCAGTGACTGCGGGAAATGGGATGCAGTGACAGAGTGACATGGGCTGCAGTGTCTGATGGAAATGTGATTCAGTACCTGATGGAAATGGGATGCAGTGACTGAGGTACTGTGAAGGAGTGACTGAGTTCATGGGGATGCTGTGCCCGAGCGGACTTTGGGTGCAGTGAGTGAGGGAAATGGGATACAGTGCCTGAGTGAAATGAGATGCAGTGACTGAGGGAAATGGGATGCAGTGACTGAGTGAAATGAGATGCAGTGACTGAGGGAAATGGGATGCAGTGAGTGATGGACATGGGATGCATTGACTGAGTGAAATGCGATGCAGAGACTGAGGGAAAGGAGATGCTGTGACTATGGGAAATGGGATGCAGTGAGTGTGGGAAATTGAATGCAGTACCTGTGAGATACGGGAAACAATGACTAATGGAATTGGTATGCAGTGACTATGGTGAAGGAGATGCAGTGATTGAGTGAAATGGGATGCAGTGACTGTGTGAAATGGGATGCTGTGACTGTGTGAAATGGCAAGCAGTGACTGAGTGAAATGTGATTCACTCACTAAGTGAAATGAGATGCCTTGTTTGATGGAAATATGATGCAGTAACTGACGGAAATGGGATGTAGTGGCTGCGTGAAATGGGATGCAGTGACTGCGTGAAATGGGATGCAGTGACTGTGTGAAATGGCAAGCAGTGACTGAGTGAAATGTGATTCACTCACTGAGTGAAATGTGATGCAGTGGCTGAGTGAAATGGGATGCAGTGACTGCGTAAAATGTGATGCAGTGACAGAGTGAACTCTGATGCAGTGACAGAGTGAACTGGGATGCAGTGACACACGGAAATGGGATGCAGTGCTGGAGGGAAATGAGATGCTTTGACTGATGGAAATGGGATGCAGTGACTGAGGGAAATGGGATGCAGTGACTGAGGGAAATGGGATGCAATAACCGAGGGAAATGGGATGCAGTGACAGAGTGAAATGGGACGCACTGACTGAGTGAAATGGGACGCAGTGACTGAGGGACATGGGATGCAGTGACACACGGACATGGGATGCAGTGACACACGGACATGGGATGCAGTGACTGAGGGAATTGGGATGCAGTGACTGAGGGAAATGAGATGCAGTGACTGAGTGAAATGGGATGCAGTGACGGATGCAAATGGGATGCAGTGACTGAGTGAAATGGGATGCAGTGACTGACGGAAATGGGATGCAGTGACTGCGTGAAATGGGATGCAGTGACAGAGTGAACTGGGATGCAGTCACTGAGTGAAATGGGCTGCAGTGACTGAGTGAAATGCGATGCACTCACTGAATGAAATGGAATGCACTGATTGTGTGAAATGGGATGCAGTGACTGTGTGAAATGGGATGCAGTGACTGAGGGAAAAGGGATGCAGTGACTGAGGGAAAAGGGATGCAGTGACTGAGGGAAATGGGATGCAGTGACTGAGGGAAATGGGATGCAGTGACTGAGTGAAATGTGATGCAGTCACTGAATGAAATGGAATGCACTGATTGTGTCAAATGGGATGCACTGATTGTGTGAAATGGGATGCAGTGACTGTGTGAAATGGGACGCAGTGACTGAGGGAAAAGGGATTCAGTAACTGAGGGAAAATGGGTTGCAATGACTGATGGAAATGGGATATAGTGACTGATGGAAATGGGATGCAGTGACTGTTGGAAATGGGATGCAGTGACTGAGGGAAAATGGGTTGCAATGACTCATGGAAATGGGATATAGTGACTGATGAAAATGGGATGCACTGACTGTGGGAAATGCCATGCAGTGACTGAGTGAATTGGGATGCAGTGACACACAGAAATGGGATGCCTTGACTGAAGGAAATGGGATGCAGTGATTGACGGAAATGTGATGCAGTGACTGATGGAAATGGGATGCAGTAACTGAGGGAAATGGAATGCAGTGACTGAGGGAAATGGGACGCACTGACTGAGTGAAATGGGATGCAGTGACTGAGGGACATGAGATGCAGTGACTGAGAGACATGGGATGCAGTGGCACACGGAAATGGGATGCAGTGACACACAGACATGGGATGCAGTGACTGAGGGAATTGGGATGCAGTGACTGAGGGAAATGGGATGCAGTGACGGATACAAATGGGATGCAGTGACTGTGTGAAATGGGATGCAGTGACTGACGGAAATGGCATGCAGTGACTGTGGGAAATGGGATGCAGTGACTGAGTGAAATGAGATGCAGTGACTGAGTGAAATGTGATGCACTCACTGAATGAAATGGAATGCACTGATTGTGTGAAATGGGATGCCCTGATTGTGTCAAATGGGATGCAGTGACTGTGTGAAATGGGATGCAGTGACTGAGGGAAAAGGGATGCAGTGACTGAGTGAAATGGGATGCAGTGACTGAGTGAATTGGGATGCAGTGACAGACGGAAATGGGATGCCTTGACTGACGGAAATGGGATGCAGTGATTGATGGAAATGGGACGCAGTGACTGAGGGAAATGGGATGCAGTGACTGAGGGAAATGAGATGCAGTGTCTGAGTGAAATGGGATGCAGTGATTGTGTGAAATGGGATGCAGTGACTGAGGGAAATGGGATGCAGTGACTGAGTGAAATGGGATGCAGTGACTGATGCAAATGGGATGCAGTGACTGATGTAAATGGGATACATTGACTGAGGGAAATGGGTTGCAGTGACTCTGGGAAATGGGATGCAGTGACTGAGGGAAATGAGATGCAGTGACTGAGGGAAATGGGATGCAGTGACTGAGGGAAATGAGATGCCGTGACTGAGGGAAATGGGATGCAGTGACTGAGGGAAATGGGATGCAGTGACTGAGGGAAATGGGATGCAGTGACTGAGTGAAATGTGATGCACTCACTGACTGAAATGGAATGCACTGATTGTGTGAAATGGGATGCAGTGACTGTGTGAAATGGGATGCAGTGACTGAGGGAAAAGGGATTCAGTCACTGAGTGAAATGTGATTCAGTCACTGAGTGAAATATGATGCACTCACTGAGTGTACTGTGATTCAGTCACTGAGAGAACTGTGATGCAGTGACTGAGTGAAATGGGATGCAGTGGCTGAGTGAAATGGGATGCAGTGGCTGAGTGAAATAGGATGCAGTGGCTGAGTGAAATGAGATGCAGCGACTGAGTGTAATGGGATGCAGTGATTGTGTGAAATGGGATGCAGTGACTGAGGGAAATGGGATGCAGTGACTGAGGGAAATGGGATGCAGTGATTGAGTGAAATGGGATGCAGTGACTGATGCAAATGGGATGCAGTGACTGATGTAAATGGGATACATTGACTGAGGGAAATGGGTTGCAGTGACTCTGGGAAATGGGATGCAGTGACTGAGGGAAATGAGATGCAGTGACTGAGGGAAATGGGATGCAGTGACTGAGGGAAATGAGATGCCGTGACTGAGGGAAATGGGATGCAGTGACTGAGGGAAATGGGATGCAGTGACTGAGTGAAATGTGATGCACTCACTGACTGAAATGGAATGCACTGATTGTGTGAAATGGGATGCACTGATTGTGTGTAATTGGGATGCAGTGACTGTGTGAAATGGGATGCACTGACTGAGGGAAAAGGGATTCAGTCACTGAGTGAAATGTGATTCCGTCACTGAGTGAAATATGATGCACTCACTGAGTGTACTGTGATTCAGTCACTGAGTGAACTGTTATGCAGTGACTGAGTGAAATAGGATCCAGTGGCTGAGTGAAATAGGATGCAGTGGCTGAGTGAAATGAGATGCAGTGACTGAGGGACATGGGATGCAGTGACTGAGGGACATGGGATGCAGTGACTGAGGGACATGGGATGCGGTGACTGATTGACATGGGATGCGGTGACTGAGGGACATGAGCTGCAGTGACAGAGGTACTTGGCAGGAGTTTCCGAGTTAATAGGGAATCAGTGCCCGAGCGGGCATGGGGTGCAGTGACTGAGGGAAATGGGATGCAGTGACTGAGGGAAATGGGATACAGTGCCTGACCGAAAAGGGACGCACTGACTGAGTGAAATGGGATGCAGTGACTGAGGGACATGGGATGCAGTGACTGAGGGACATGGGATGCACTGACTGAGGGACATGGGATGCAGTGACTGAGAGACAGGGGATGCAGTGACTGAGAGACAGGGGAAGCAGTGACACAAGGACATGGGATGCAGTGACACACCGACATGGGATGCAGTGACTGAGGGAATTATGATGCAGTGACGGCGTGAAATGGGATGCAGTGATTGAGTGAAATGCGATGCAGTCCCTGAGTGCAATGTGATGCAGTGACTGAGTGAAATGTGATGCAGTGACTGCTTGAAATGGGATGCATCACTGAGTGCAATGGGATGCAGTGACTGGGTGAAATGGGATGCAGTGACTGATGGAAATTGGATGCAGTGACAGAGTGACATGAGCTGCAGTGTCTGATGGAAATGTGATGCAGTGTCTGAGGGAAATTGGATGCAGTGAGTGTGGAAAATTGAATTCATCGTCTGTGAGATACGGGAAACAGTGACTGATGGAAATGTGATGCAGTGACTGTGGTGAAGGACATGCAGTGATTGAGTAAATGGGATGCAGTGACTGAGTGAAATGTGATGCAGTGACTGAGTGAAATGTGATGCAGTGACTGAGTGAAATGGGACGCACTGACCGAGTGAAATGAGATGCAGTGACTGAGGGAAATGGGAAGCATTGACTGAGTGAAATGCGATGCAGAGACTGAGGGAAATGGGAAGCATTGACTGAGTGAAATGCGATGCAGAGACTGAGGGAAAGGAGATGCTGTGACGATGGGAAATGGGATGCAGTGAGTGTGGGAAATTGAATGCAGTGCCTGTGAGATACGGGAAACAGTGACTAATGGAATTGGTATGCAGTGACTATGGTGAAGGAGATGCAGTGACTGAGTGAAATGGGATGCAGTGACTATGGTGAAGGAGATGCAGTGACTCAGTGAAATGGGATGCAGTGACTGTGTGAAATGTGATGCAGTGACTTAGAGAAATGTGATGCAGTGACTGAGGGAAATGGGATGCAGTGACTGAGTGAAATGGGATGCTGTCTCTGAGCAAAATGGGATGCATCACTGAGTGAAATGGGATGCAGTGACTGAGTGAAATGAGATGCAGTGACTAAGTGAAATGGGAAGCACTGATTGAGTGAAATGCGATGCAGTGACTGAGTGAAATGAGATGCCTTGTTTGATGGAAATATGATGCAGTAACTGAAGGAAATGAGATGCAGTGGCTGAGTGAAATGGGATGCAGTGACTGCGTGAAATGGGATGCAGTGACTGTGTGAAATGGCAAGCAGTGACTGAGTGAAATGTGATTCACTCACTGAGTGAAATGTGATGCAGTGACAGAGTGAACTCTGATGCAGTGACAGAGTGAACTGGGATGCAGTGACAGAGTGAAATGGGATGCCGTGACTGAGGGAAATGGGATGCAGTGACTGAAGGAAATGGGATGCAGTGACTGAGGGAAATGGGATGCAGTGACTGAGGGAAATGGGATGCAGGGACTGAGGGAAATGGGATGCAGTGACTGATTGAAATGTGATGCAGTGACTGAGTGAAATGTGATGCACTCACTGAATGAAATGGAATGCAGTGACTTAGTGAAATGGGATGCAGTGACTGAGGGAAATGGGATGCTGTGACGATGGGAAATGGGATGCAGTGACTGAGGGAAAATGTGTTGCAATGACTGATGGAAATGGCATATAGTGACTGATGGAAATGGGATGCAGTGACTGTGGGAAATGGGATGCAGTGACCGCGGGAAAATGGGTTGCAATGACTCATGGAAATGGGATATAGTGACTGATGAAAATGGGATGCACTGACTGTGGGAAATGCCATGCAGTGACTGAGTGAATTGGGATGCAATGACACACGGAAATGGGATGCCTTGACTGTAGGAAATGGGATGCAGTGATTGACGGAAATGTGATGCAGTTACTGATGGAAATGGGATGCAGTGACTGAGTGAAATGTGATGCACTGACTGAGTGAAATGGGATGCAGTGACTGAGGGACATGGGATGCAGTGACTGAGGGACATGGGATGCAGTGACACACGGACATGGGATGCAGTGACACACGGACATGGGATGCAGTGACTGAGGGAATTGGGATGCAGTGACAGAGTGAAATGGGATGCAGTGACGGATCCAAATGGGATGCAGTGACTGAGTGAAATGGGATGCAGTGACTGACGGAAATGGGATGCAGTGACTGAGGGAAATGGGATGCAGTGACTGAGGGAAATGAGATGCAGTGACTGAGGGAAATGAGATGCAGTGACTGAGGGAAATGGGATGCAGTCACTGAATAAAATGGGATGCACTGATTGTGTGAAATGGGATGCAGTGTCTGAGGGAAATTGGGATGCAGTGATTGTGTGAAATGGATTGCAGTGACTGAGGGAAATGGGATGCAGTGACACCCGGACATGGGATGCAGTGACACCTGGACATGGGAGGCAGCGACTGAGGGAATTATGATGCAGTGATTGTGTGAAATGGGATGCAGTGACTGAGCGAAATGGGATGCAGTGACTGAGGGAAATGGGATGCAGTGACTCAGGGAAATGGGATGCCGTGATTGAGTGAAATGGGATGCACTGACTGATGGAAATGGGATACATTGACTGAGGGAAATGGGATGCAGTTGCTGAGGGTAATGAGATGCAGTGACTGAGTGAAATGTGATGCACTCACTGAATGAAATGGAATGCACTGATTGTGTGAAATGGGATGCACTGATTGTGTGAAATGGGATGAAATGACTGTGTGAAATGGGATGCAGTGACTGAGGGAAAAGGGATGCAGTGACTGAGTGAAATGGAATGCAGTGACTGAGTGAATTGGGATGCAGTGACACACGGAAATGGGATGCCTTGACTGACGGAAATGGGATGCAGTGATTGACGGAAATGTGATGCAGTGACTGATGGAAATGGGACGCAGTGACTGAGGGAAATGAGATGCAGTGTCTGACTGAAATGGGATGCAGTGATTGTGTGAAATGGGATGCAGTGACTGAGGGAAATGGGATGCAGTGACTGAGGGAAATGGGATGCAGTGACTCAGTGAAATGGGATGCAGTGATTGAGTGAAATGGGATGCAGTGACTGATGCAAATGGGATGCAGTGACTGATGCAAATGGGAAACATTGACTGAGGGAAATGGGTTGCAGTGACTCTGGGAAATGGGATGCAGTGACTGAGGGAAATGAGATGCAGTGACTGAGGGAAATGGGATGCAGTGACTGAGGGAAATGGGATGCAGTGACTGAGGGAAATGAGATGCAGTGACTCAGGGAAATGGGATGCAGTGACTGAGGGAAAAGGGATGAAGTGACTGAGTGAAATGTGATGCACTCACTGAATGAAATGGAATGCACTGATTGTGTGAAATGGGATGCACTGATTGTGTGAAATGGGATGCAGTGACTGAGGGAAAAGGGATTCAGTGACTGAGGGAAAAGGGATTCAGTGACTGAGTGAAATGGGATGCAGTGACTGAGTGAAATGGGATGCAGTGACTGAGGGAAATGACATGCAGTGACTGAGGGAAATGAGATGCAGTGACTGAGGGAAATGGGATGCAGTGACTGAGGTAAATGAGATGCACTGATTGTGTGAAATGGGATGCACTCATTATGTGAAATGGGATGCAGTGACTGTGTGAAATGGGATGCAGTAACTCAGTAAAATGTGATTCAGTCACTGAGTGAAATGTGATTCCGTCACTGAGTGAAATATGATGCAGTCACTGAGTGCACTGTCATTCAGTCACTGAGTGAAATAGGATGCAGTGGCTGAGTGAAATGGGATGCAGTGACTGAGTGAAATGAGATGCAGTGACTGAGTGAAATGAGATGCAGTGACTGAGTGAAATGGGATGCAGTGACTGAGGGACATGGGATGCAGTGACTGAGGGACATGGGATGCAGTGACTGAGGGAAATGTGATGCGGTGACTGCGGGACATGAGCTGCAGTGACAGAGGTACTGGGAAGGAGTTTCTGAGTTAATAGGGAATCAGTGCCCGAGCGGGCATGGGGTGCAGTGACTGAGGGAAATGGGATACAGTGCCTGACCGAAAAGGGGCGCACTGACTGAGTGAAATGGAATGCAGTGACTGAGGGACACGGGATGCAGTGACTGAGGGACATGGGATGCAGTGACTGAGAGACAGGGGATGCAGTGAATGAGGGACATGGAATGAAGTGACACACGGACATGGGATGCAGTGACTGAGGGAATTATGATGCAGTGACGGCGTGAAATAGGATGCAGTGACTGAGTGAAATGTGATGCAGTCACTGAGTGCAATGTGATGCAGTGACCGAGTGAAATGTGATGCAGTGACTGCTTGAAATGGGATGCATCACTGAGTGCAATGGGATGCAGTGACTGGGTGAAATGGGATGCAGTGACTGATGGAAATTGGATGCAGTGACAGAGTGACATGAGGTGCAGTGTCTGATGGAAATATGATGCAGTGACTGAGGGAAATTGGATGCAGTGAGTGTGGAAAATTGAATTCATGGTCTCTGAGATACGGGAAACAGTGACTGATGGAAATGTGATGCAGTGACTGTGGTGAAGGACATGCAGTGATTGAGTAAATGGGATGCAGTGACTGAGTGAAATGTGATGCAGTGACTGAGTGAAATGTGATGCAGTGACTGAGTGAAATGGGATGCAGTGACTGAGTGAAATGGGATGCCCTGACCGAGTGAAATGAGATGCAGTGACTGAGGGAAATGGGATGCAATAACTGAGTGATTTGCGATGCAGAGACTGAGCTAAAGGAGATGCTGTGATGATGGGAAATGGGATGCAGTGAGTGTGGGAAATTGAATGCAGCATCTGTGAGAGAAGGGAAACTGTGACTGATGGAAATGGGATGCACTGACTGTGTTGAAGGAGATGCAGTGATTGAGTGAAATGGGGTGCAGTGACTGAGTAAAATACGATGCAGTGACTGAGTGAAAAGTGATGTAGTGACTGAGTGAAATCGGATGCAGTGACTGTGGTGGAGGAGATGCAGTGACTGAGGGAAATGGGATGCAGTGACTGAGGGAAATGGGATGCAGTGACTGAGGGAAATGGGATGCACTGACTGAGGGACATGGGATGCAGTGACTGAGAGACAGGGGATGCAGTGACTGAGAGACAGGGGAAGCAGTGACACACGGACATGGGATGCAGTGACACACCGACATGGGATGCAGTGACTGAGGGAATTATGATGCAGTGACGGCGTGAAATGGGATGCAGTGTCTGAGTGAAATGGGATGCAGTGATTGTGTGAAATGGGATGCAGTGACTGAGGGAAATCGGATGCAGTGACTGAGGGAAATTGGATGCAGTGATTGAGTGAAATGGGATGCAGTGACTGATGCAAATGGGATGCAGTGACTGATGTAAATTGGATACATTGACTGAGGGAAATGGGTTGCAGTGACTCTGGGAAATGGGATGCAGTGACTGAGGGAAATGAGATGCAGTGACTGAGGGAAATGGGATGCAGTGACTGAGGGAAATGAGATGCAGTGACTGAGGGAAATGGGATGCAGTGACTGAGGGAAATGGGATGCAGTGACTGAGTGAAATGTGATGCACTCACTGACTGAAATGGAATGCACTGATTGTGTGAAATGGGATGCAGTGACTGTGTGAAATGGGATGCACTGACTGAGGGAAAAGGGATTCAGTCACTGAGTGAAATGTGATTCCGTCACTGAGTGAAATATGATGCACTCACTGAGTGTACTGTGATTCAGTCACTCAGTGAACTGTGATGCAGTGACTGAGTGAAATAGGATGCAGTGGCTGAGTGAAATGAGATGCAGTGACTGAGTGTAATGGGATGCAGTGACTGAGGGACATGGGATGCAGTGACAGAGGGACATGGGATGCAGTGACTGAGGGAAATGGGATGCAGTGACTGAGTGAAATGTGATGCACTCACTGACTGAAATGGAATGCACTGATTGTGTGAAATGGGATGCAGTGACTGTGTGAAATGGGATGCACTGATTGACGGAAAAGGGATTCAGTCACTGAGTGAAATGTGATTCCGTCACTGAGTGAAATATGATGCACTCACTGAGTGTACTGTGATTCAGTCACTCAGTGAACTGTGATGCAGTGACTGAGTGAAATAGGATGCAGCGGCTGAGTGAAATGAGATGCAGTGACTGAGTGTAATGGGATGCAGTGACTGAGGGAAATGAGATGCAGTGACTGAGGGAAATGGGATGCAGTGACTGAGGGAAATGGGATGCAGTGACTGAGTGAAATGTGATGCACTCACTGACTGAAATGGAATGCACTGATTGTGTGAAATGGGATGCAGTGACTGTGTGAAATGGGATGCACTGACTGAGGGAAAAGGGATTCAGTCAATGAGTGAAATGTGATTCCGTCACTGAGTGAAATATGATGCACTCACTGAGTGTACTGTGATTCAGTCACTCAGTGAACTGTGATGCAGTGACTGAGTGAAATAGGATGCAGTGGCTGAGTGAAATGAGATGCAGTGACTGAGTGTAATGGGATGCAGTGACTGAGGGACATGGGATGCAGTGACAGAGGGACATGGGATGCAGTGACTGAGGGACATGGGATGCAGTGACTGAGGGACATGGGATGCGGTGACTGATTGACATGGGATGCTGTGACTGAGGGACATGAGCTGCAGTGACAGAGGTACTTGGCAGGAGTTTCCGAGTTAATAGGGAATCAGTGCCCGAGCGGGCATGGGGTGCAGTGACTGAGGGAAATGGGATGCAGTGACTGAGGGAAATGGGATACAGTGCCTGACCGAAAAGGGACGCACTGACTGAGTGAAATGGGATGCAGTGACTGAGGGACATGGGATGCACTGACTAGGGACATGGGATGCACTGACTGAGAGACATGGGATGCAGTGACTGAGAGACAGGGGAAGCAGTGACACACGGACATGGGATGCAGTGACACACTGACATGGGATGTAGTGACTGAGGGAATTATGATGCAGTGACGGCGTGAAATGGGATGCAGTGATTGAGTGAAATGCGATGCAGTCCCTGAGTGCAATGTAATGCAGAGACTGAGTGAAATGTGATGCAGTGACTGCTTGAAATGGGATGCATCACTGAGTGCAATGGGATGCAGTGACTGGGTGAAATGGGATGCAGTGACTGATGGAAATTGGATGCAGTGACAGAGTGACATGAGCTGCAGTGTCTGATGGAAATGTGATGCAGTGTCTGAGGGAAATTGGATGCAGTGAGTGTGGAAAATTGAATTCATCGTCTGTGAGATACGGGAAACAGTGACTGATGGAAATGTGATGCAGTGACTGTGGTGAAGGACATGCAGTGATTGAGTAAATGGGATGCAGTGACTGAGTGAAATGTGATGCAGTGACTGAGTGAAATGTGATGCAGTGACTGAGTGAAATGGGACGCACTGACCGAGTGAAATGAGATGCAGTGACTGAGGGAAATGGGAAGCATTGACTGAGTGAAATGCGATGCAGAGACTGAGGGAAAGGAGATGCTGTGACGATGGGAAATGGGATGCAGTGAGTGTGGGAAATTGAATGCAGTGCCTGTGAGATACGGGAAACAGTGACTAATGGAATTGGTATGCAGTGACTATGGTGAAGGAGATGCAGGGACTGAGTGAAATGGGATGCAGTGACTATGGTGAAGGAGATGCAGTGACTGAGTGAAATGGGATGCAGTGACTGTGTGAAATGTGATGCAGTGACTGAGAGAAATGTGATGCAGTGACTGAGTGAAATGGGATGCAGTGACTGAGTGAAATGGGATGCTGTCTCTGAGCGAAATGGGATGCATCACTGAGTGAAATGGGATGCAGTGACTGAGTGAAATGAGATGCAGTGACTAAGTGAAATGGGAAGCACTGATTGAGTGAAATGCGATGCAGTGACTGAGTGAAATGAGCTGCCTTGTTTGATGGAAATATGATGCAGTAACTGAAGGAAATGAGATGAAGTGGCTGAGTGAAATGGGATGCAGTGACTGCGTGAAATGGGATGCAGTGACTGTGTGAAATGGCAAGCAGTGACTGAGTGAAATGTGATTCACTCACTGAGTGAAATGTGATGCAGTGACAGAGTGAACTGGGATGCAGTGACAGAGTGAAATGGGATGCCGTGACTGAGGGAAATGGGATGCAGTGACTGAAGGAAATGGGATGCAGTGACTGAGGGAAATGGGATGCAGTGACTGAGGGAAATGGGATGCAGGGACTGAGGGAAATGGGATGCAGTGACTGATTGAAATGTGATGCAGTGACTGAGTGAAATGTGATGCAGTGACTGAGTGAAATGAGATGCAGTGACTGAGGGAAATGGGATGCTGTGACTATGGGAAATGGGATGCAGTGACTGAGGGAAAATGGGTTGCAATGACTGATGGAAATGGCATCTCGTGACTGATGGAAATGGGATGCAGTGACTGTGGGAAATGGGATGCAGTGACTGAGGGAAAATGGGTTGCAATGACTCATGGAAATGGGATAGCGTGACTGATGAAAATGGGATGCACTGACTGTGGGAAATGCCATGCAGTGACTGAGTGAATTGGGATGCAGTGACACACGGAAATGGGATGCCTTGACTGAAGGAAATGGGATGCAGTGATTGACGGAAATAAGATGCAGTGACTGATGGAAATGGGATGCAGTGACTGAGTGAAATGGGACGCACTGACTGAGTGTAATGGGATGCAGTGACTGAGGGACATGGGATGCAGTGACAGAGGGACATGGGATGCAGTGACTGAGGGACATGGGATGCAGTGACTGAGGGACATGGGATGCGGTGACTGATTGACATGGGATGCTGTGACTGAGGGACATGAGCTGCAGTGACAGAGTGAACTGGGATGCAGTGACAGAGTGAAATGGGATGCCGTGACTGAGGGAAATGGGATGCAGTGACTGAAGGAAATGGGATGCAGTGACTGAGTGAAATGGGATGCAGTGACTGAGGGAAATGGGATGCAGGGACTGAGGGAAATGGGATGCAGTGACTGATTGAAATGTGATGCAGTGACTGAGTGAAATGTGATGCACTTACTGAATGAAATGGAATGCAGTGACTGAGTGAAATGGGATGCAGTGACTGAGTGAAATGGGATGCAGTGACTGAGTGAAATGAGATGCAGTGACTGAGGGAAATGGGATGCTGTGACTATGGGAAATGGGATGCAGTGACTGAGGGAAAATGGGTTGCAATGACTGATGGAAATGGCATCTCGTGACTGATGGAAATGGGATGCAGTGACTGTGGGAAATGGGATGCAGTGACTGAGGGAAAATGGGTTGCAATGACTCATGGAAATGGGATAGCGTGACTGATGAAAATGGGATGCACTGACTGTGGGAAATGCCATGCAGTGACTGAGTGAATTGGGATGCAGTGACACACGGAAATGGGATGCCTTGACTGAAGGAAATGGGATGCAGTGATTGACGGAAATAAGATGCAGTGACTGATGGAAATGGGATGCAGTGACTGAGTGAAATGGGACGCACTGACTGAGTGTAATGGGATGCAGTGACTGAGGGACATGGGATGCAGTGACAGAGGGACATGGGATGCAGTGACTGAGGGACATGGGATGCAGTGACTGAGGGACATGGGATGCGGTGACTGATTGACATGGGATGCTGTGACTGAGGGACATGAGCTGCAGTGACAGAGTGAACTGGGATGCAGTGACAGAGTGAAATGGGATGCCGTGACTGAGGGAAATGGGATGCAGTGACTGAAGGAAATGGGATGCAGTGACTGAGGGAAATGGGATGCAGTGACTGAGTGAAATGGGATGCAGGGACTGAGGGAAATGGGATGCAGTGACTGATTGAAATGTGATGCAGTGACTGAGTGAAATGTGATGCACTTACTGAATGAAATGGAATGCAGTGACTGAGTGAAATGGGATGCAGTGACTGAGTGAAATGGGATGCAGTGACTGAGTGAAATGAGATGCAGTGACTGAGGGAAATGGGATGCTGTGACTATGGGAAATGGGATGCAGTGACTGAGGGAAAATGGGTTGCAATGACTGATGGAAATGGCATCTCGTGACTGATGGAAATGGGATGCAGTGACTGTGGGAAATGGGATGCAGTGACTGAGGGAAAATGGGTTGCAATGACTCATGGAAATGGGATAGCGTGACTGATGAAAATGGGATGCACTGACTGTGGGAAATGCCATGCAGTGACTGAGTGAATTGGGATGCAGTGACACACGGAAATGGGATGCCTTGACTGAAGGAAATGGGATGCAGTGATTGACGGAAATAAGATGCAGTGACTGATGGAAATGGGATGCAGTGACTGAGTGAAATGGGACGCACTGACTGAGTGTAATGGGATGCAGTGACTGAGGGACATGGGATGCAGTGACAGAGGGACATGGGATGCAGTGACTGAGGGACATGGGATGCAGTGACTGAGGGACATGGGATGCGGTGACTGATTGACATGGGATGCTGTGACTGAGGGACATGAGCTGCAGTGACAGAGGTACTTGGCAGGAGTTTCCGAGTTAATAGGGAATCAGTGCCCGAGCGGGCATGGGGTGCAGTGACTGAGGGAAATGGGATGCAGTGACTGAGGGAAATGGGATACAGTGCCTGACCGAAAAGGGACGCACTGACTGAGTGAAATGGGATGCAGTGACTGAGGGACATGGGATGCACTGACTAGGGACATGGGATGCACTGACTGAGAGACATGGGATGCAGTGACTGAGAGACAGGGGAAGCAGTGACACACGGACATGGGATGCAGTGACACACCGACATGGGATGCAGTGACTGAGGGAATTATGATGCAGTGACGGCGTGAAATGGGATGCAGTGATTGAGTGAAATGCGATGCAGTCCCTGAGTGCAATGTAATGCAGTGACTGAGTGAAATGTGATGCAGTGACTGCTTGAAATGGGATGCATCACTGAGTGCAATGGGATGCAGTGACTGGGTGAAATGGGATGCAGTGACTGATGGAAATGTGATGCAGTGACTGTGGTGAAGGAGATGCAGTGATTGAGTAAATGGGATGCAGTGACTGAGTGAAATGTGATGCAGTGACTGAGTGAAATGTGATGCAGTGACTGAGTGAAATGTGATGCAGTGACTGACTGAAATGGGATGCAGTGACTGAGTGAAATGGGATGCCCTGACCGAGTGAAATGAGATGCAGTGACTGAGGGAAATGGGATGCAATAACTGAGTGATTTGCGATGCAGAGACTGAGCTAAAGGAGATGCTGTGACGATGGGAAATGGGATGCAGTGAGTGTGGGAAATTGAATGCAGCATCTGTGAGAGAAGGGAAACTGTGACTGATGGAAATGGGATGCACTGACTGTGTTGAAGGAGATGCAGTGATTGAGTGAAATGGGGTGCAGTGACTGAGTAAAATACGATGCAGTGACTGAGTGAAAAGTGATGTAGTGACTGAGTGAAATGGGATGCAGTGACTGAGGGAAATGAGATGCAGTGTCTGAGTGAAATGGGATGCAGTGATTGTGTGTAATGGGATGCAGTGACTGAGGGAAATGGGATGCAGTGACTGAGGGAAATGGGATGTAGTGACTCAGTGAAATGGGATGCCGTGATTGAGTGAAATGGGATGCAGTGACTGATGCAAATGGGATGCAGTGACTGATGCAAATGGGAAACATTGACTGAGGGAAATGGGTTGCAGTGACTCTGGGAAATGGGATGCAGTGACTGAGGGAAATGAGATGCAGTGACTGAGGGAAATGAGATGCAGTGACTGAGGGAAATGAGATGCAGTGACTCAGGGAAATGGGATGCAGTGACTGAGGGAAAAGGGATGCAGTGACTGAGTGAAATGTGATGCACTCACTGAATGAAATGGAATGCACAGATTGTGTGAAATGGGATGCACTGATTGTGTGAATTGGGATGCAGTGACTGAGGGAAAAGGGATTCAGTGACTGAGGGTAAAGCGATTCAGTGACTGAGTGAAATGGGATGCAGTGACTGAGTGAAATGGGATGCAGTGACTGAGGGAAATGATATGCAGTGACTGAGGGAAATGAGATGCAGTGACTGAGGGAAATGGGATGCAGTGACTGAGGTAAATGAGATGCACTGATTGTGTGAAATGGGATGCACTCATTATGTGAAATGGGATGCAGTGACTGTGTGAAATGGGATGCAGTAACTCAGTAAAATGTGATTCAGTCACTGAGTGAAATGTGATTCCGTCACTGAGTGAAATATGATGCACTCACTGAGTGCACTGTCATTCAGTCACTGAGTGAAATAGGATGCAGTGGCTGAGTGAAATGGGATGCAGTGACTGAGTGAAATGAGATGCAGTGACTGAGTGAAATGAGATGCAGTGACTGAGTGAAATGGGATGCAGTGACTGAGGGACATGGGATGCAGTGACTGAGGGACATGGGATGCAGTGACTGAGGGAAATGGGATGCGGTGACTGAGGGACATGAGCTGCAGTGACAGAGGTACTGGGAAGTAGTTTCTGAGTTAATAGGGAATCAGTGCCCGAGCGGGCATGGGGTGCAGTGACTGAGGGAAATGGGATACAGTGCCTGACCGAAAAGGGGCGCACTGACTGAGTGAAATGGAATGCAGTGACTGAGGGACACGGGATGCAGTGACTGAGGGACATGGGATGCAGTGACTGAGAGACAGGGGATGCAGTGAATGAGGGACATGGAATGAAGTGACACACGGACATGGGATGCAGTGACTGTGGGAATTATGATGCAGTGACGGCGTGAAATAGGATGCAGTGACTGAGTGAAATGTGATGCAGTCACTGAGTGCAATGTGATGCAGTGACCGAGTGAAATGTGATGCAGTGACTGCTTGAAATGGGATGCATCACTGAGTGCAATGGGATGCAGTGACTGGGTGAAATGGGATGCAGTGACTGATGGAAATTGGATGCAGTGACAGAGTGACATGAGGTGCAGTGTCTGATGGAAATATGATGCAGTGACTGAGGGAAATTGGATGCAGTGAGTGTGGGAAATTGAATTCATGGTCTCTGAGATACGGGAAACAGTGACTGATGGAAATGTGATGCAGTGACTGTGGTGAAGGACATGCAGTGATTGAGTAAATGGGATGCAGTGACTGAGTGAAATGTGATGCAGTGACTGAGTGAAATGTGATGCAGTGACTGAGTGAAATGGGATGCAGTGACTGAGTGAAATGGGATGCCCTGACCGAGTGAAATGAGATGCAGTGACTGAGGGAAATGGGATGCAATAACTGAGTGATTTGCGATGCAGAGACTGAGCTAAAGGAGATGCTGTGACGATGGGAAATGGGATGCAGTGAGTGTGGGAAATTGAATGCAGCATCTGTGAGAGAAGGGATACTGTGACTGATGGAAATGGGATGCACTGACTGTGTTGAAGGAGATGCAGTGATTGAGTGAAATGGGGTGCAGTGACTGAGTAAAATACGATGCAGTGACTGAGTGAAAAGTGATGTAGTGACTGAGTGAAATGGGATGCAGTGACTGTGGTGAAGGAGATGCAGTGACTGAGGGAAATGGGATGCAGTGACTGAGGGAAATGGGATGCAGTGACTGAGGGAAATGGGATGCACTGACTGAGGGACATGGGATGCAGTGACTGAGAGACAGGGGATGCAGTGACTGAGAGACAGGGGAAGCAGTGACACACGGACATGGGATGCAGTGACACACCGACATGGGATGCAGTGACTGAGGGAATTATGATGCAGTGACGGCGTGAAATGGGATGCAGTGTCTGAGTGAAATGGGATGCAGTGATTGTGTGAAATGGGATGCAGTGACTGAGGGAAATCGGATGCAGTGACTGAGGGAAATTGGATGCAGTGATTGAGTGAAATGGGATGCAGTGACTGATGCAAATGGGATGCAGTGACTGATGTAAATTGGATACATTGACTGAGGGAAATGGGTTGCAGTGACTCTGGGAAATGGGATGCAGTGACTGAGGGAAATGAGATGCAGTGACTGAGGGAAATGGGATGCAGTGACTGAGGGAAATGAGATGCAGTGACTGAGGGAAATGGGATGCAGTGACTGAGGGAAATGGGATGCAGTGACTGAGTGAAATGTGATGCACTCACTGACTGAAATGGAATGCACTGATTGTGTGAAATGGGATGCAGTGACTGTGTGAAATGGGATGCACTGACTGAGGGAAAAGGGATTCAGTCACTGAGTGAAATGTGATTCCGTCACTGAGTGAAATATGATGCACTCACTGAGTGTACTGTGATTCAGTCACTCAGTGAACTGTGATGCAGTGACTGAGTGAAATAGGATGCAGTGGCTGAGTGAAATGAGATGCAGTGACTGAGTGTAATGGGATGCAGTGACTGAGGGACATGGGATGCAGTGACAGAGGGACATGGGATGCAGTGACTGAGGGACATGGGATGCAGTGACTGAGGGACATGGGATGCGGTGACTGATTGACATGGGATGCTGTGACTGAGGGACATGAGCTGCAGTGACAGAGGTACTTGGCAGGAGTTTCCGAGTTAATAGGGAATCAGTGCCCGAGCGGGCATGGGGTGCAGTGACTGAGGGAAATGGGATGCAGTGACTGAGGGAAATGGGATACAGTGCCTGACCGAAAAGGGACGCACTGACTGAGTGAAATGGGATGCAGTGACTGAGGGACATGGGATGCACTGACTAGGGACATGGGATGCACTGACTGAGAGACATGGGATGCAGTGACTGAGAGACAGGGGAAGCAGTGACACACGGACATGGGATGCAGTGACACACTGACATGGGATGCAGTGACTGAGGGAATTATGATGCAGTGACGGCGTGAAATGGGATGCAGTGATTGAGTGAAATGCGATGCAGTCCCTGAGTGCAATGTAATGCAGAGACTGAGTGAAATGTGATGCAGTGACTGCTTGAAATGGGATGCATCACTGAGTGCAATGGGATGCAGTGACTGGGTGAAATGGGATGCAGTGACTGATGGAAATTGGATGCAGTGACAGAGTGACATGAGCTGCAGTGTCTGATGGAAATGTGATGCAGTGTCTGAGGGAAATTGGATGCAGTGAGTGTGGAAAATTGAATTCATCGTCTGTGAGATACGGGAAACAGTGACTGATGGAAATGTGATGCAGTGACTGTGGTGAAGGACATGCAGTGATTGAGTAAATGGGATGCAGTGACTGAGTGAAATGTGATGCAGTGACTGAGTGAAATGTGATGCAGTGACTGAGTGAAATGGGACGCACTGACCGAGTGAAATGAGATGCAGTGACTGAGGGAAATGGGAAGCATTGACTGAGTGAAATGCGATGCAGAGACTGAGGGAAAGGAGATGCTGTGACTATGGGAAATGGGATGCAGTGAGTGTGGGAAATTGAATGCAGTGCCTGTGAGATACGGGAAACAGTGACTAATGGAATTGGTATGCAGTGACTATGGTGAAGGAGATGCAGTGACTGAGTGAAATGGGATGCAGTGACTATGGTGAAGGAGATGCAGTGACTGAGTGAAATGGGATGCAGTGACTGTGTGAAATGTGATGCAGTGACTGAGAGAAATGTGATGCAGTGACTGAGTGAAATGGGATGCAGTGACTGAGTGAAATGGGATGCTGTCTCTGAGCGAAATGGGATGCATCACTGAGTGAAATGGGATGCAGTGACTGAGTGAAATGAGATGCAGTGACTAAGTGAAATGGGAAGCACTGATTGAGTGAAATGCGATGCAGTGACTGAGTGAAATGAGCTGCCTTGTTTGATGGAAATATGATGCAGTAACTGAAGGAAATGAGATGAAGTGGCTGAGTGAAATGGGATGCAGTGACTGCGTGAAATGGGATGCAGTGACTGTGTGAAATGGCAAGCAGTGACTGAGTGAAATGTGATTCACTCACTGAGTGAAATGTGATGCAGTGACAGAGTGAACTGGGATGCAGTGACAGAGTGAAATGGGATGCCGTGACTGAGGGAAATGGGATGCAGTGACTGAAGGAAATGGGATGCAGTGACTGAGGGAAATGGGATGCAGTGACTGAGGGAAATGGGATGCAGGGACTGAGGGAAATGGGATGCAGTGACTGATTGAAATGTGATGCAGTGACTGAGTGAAATGTGATGCACTTACTGAATGAAATGGAATGCAGTGACTGAGTGAAATGGGATGCAGTGACTGAGTGAAATGGGATGCAGTGACTGAGTGAAATGAGATGCAGTGACTGAGGGAAATGGGATGCTGTGACTATGGGAAATGGGATGCAGTGACTGAGGGAAAATGGGTTGCAATGACTGATGGAAATGGCATCTCGTGACTGATGGAAATGGGATGCAGTGACTGTGGGAAATGGGATGCAGTGACTGAGGGAAAATGGGTTGCAATGACTCATGGAAATGGGATAGCGTGACTGATGAAAATGGGATGCACTGACTGTGGGAAATGCCATGCAGTGACTGAGTGAATTGGGATGCAGTGACACACGGAAATGGGATGCCTTGACTGAAGGAAATGGGATGCAGTGATTGACGGAAATAAGATGCAGTGACTGATGGAAATGGGATGCAGTGACTGAGTGAAATGGGACGCACTGACTGAGTGTAATGGGATGCAGTGACTGAGGGACATGGGATGCAGTGACAGAGGGACATGGGATGCAGTGACTGAGGGACATGGGATGCAGTGACTGAGGGACATGGGATGCGGTGACTGATTGACATGGGATGCTGTGACTGAGGGACATGAGCTGCAGTGACAGAGGTACTTGGCAGGAGTTTCCGAGTTAATAGGGAATCAGTGCCCGAGCGGGCATGGGGTGCAGTGACTGAGGGAAATGGGATGCAGTGACTGAGGGAAATGGGATACAGTGCCTGACCGAAAAGGGACGCACTGACTGAGTGAAATGGGATGCAGTGACTGAGGGACATGGGATGCACTGACTAGGGACATGGGATGCACTGACTGAGAGACATGGGATGCAGTGACTGAGAGACAGGGGAAGCAGTGACACACGGACATGGGATGCAGTGACACACCGACATGGGATGCAGTGACTGAGGGAATTATGATGCAGTGACGGCGTGAAATGGGATGCAGTGATTGAGTGAAATGCGATTCAGTCCCTGAGTGCAATGTAATGCAGTGACTGAGTGAAATGTGATGCAGTGACTGCTTGAAAGGGGATGCATCACTGAGTGCAATGGGATGCAGTGACTGGGTGAAATGGGATGCAGTGACTGATGGAAATGTGATGCAGTGACTGTGGTGAAGGAGATGCAGTGATTGAGTAAATGGGATGCAGTGACTGAGTGAAATGTGATGCAGTGACTGAGTGAAATGTGATGCAGTGACTGAGTGAAATGTGATGCAGTGACTGAGTGAAATGGGACGCACTGACCGAGTGAAATGAGATGCAGTGACTGAGGGAAATGGGAAGCATTGACTGAGTGAAATGCGATGCAGAGACTGAGGGAAAGGAGATGCTGTGACGATGGGAAATGGGATGCAGTGAGTGTGGGAAATTGAATGCAGTGCCTGTGAGATACGGGAAACAGTGACTAATGGAATTGGTATGCAGTGACTATGGTGAAGGAGATGCAGTGACTGAGTGAAATGGGATGCAGTGACTATGGTGAAGGAGATGCAGTGACTGAGTGAAATGGGATGCAGTGACTGTGTGAAATGTGATGCAGTGACTGAGAGAAATGTGATGCAGTGACTGAGTGAAATGGGATGCAGTGACTGAGTGAAATGGGATGCTGTCTCTGAGCGAAATGGGATGCATCACTGAGTGAAATGGGATGCAGTGACTGAGTGAAATGAGATGCAGTGACTAAGTGAAATGGGAAGCACTGATTGAGTGAAATGCGATGCAGTGACTGAGTGAAATGAGCTGCCTTGTTTGATGGAAATATGATGCAGTAACTGAAGGAAATGAGATGAAGTGGCTGAGTGAAATGGGATGCAGTGACTGCGTGAAATGGGATGCAGTGACTGTGTGAAATGGCAAGCAGTGACTGAGTGAAATGTGATTCACTCACTGAGTGAAATGTGATGCAGTGACAGAGTGAACTCTGATGCAGTGACAGAGTGAACTGGGATGCAGTGACAGAGTGAAATGGGATGCCGTGACTGAGGGAAGTGGGATGCAGTGACTGAAGGAAATGGGATGCAGTGACTGAGGGAAATGGGATGCAGTGACTGAGGGAAATGGGATGCAGGGACTGAGGGAAATGGGATGCAGTGACTGATTGAAATGTGATGCAGTGACTGAGTGAAATGTGATGCACTTACTGAATGAAATGGAATGCAGTGACTGAGTGAAATGGGATGCAGTGACTGAGTGAAATGGGATGCAGTGACTGAGTGAAATGAGATGCAGTGACTGAGGGAAATGGGATGCTGTGACTATGGGAAATGGGATGCAGTGACTGAGGGAAAATGGGTTGCAATGACTGATGGAAATGGGATGCAGTGACTGTGGGAAATGGGATGCAGTGACTGTGGGAAATGGGATGCAGTGACTGAGGGAAAATGGGTTGCAATGACTCATGGAAATGGGATAGCGTGACTGATGAAAATGGGATGCACTGACTGTGGGAAATGCCATGCAGTGACTGAGTGAATTGGGATGCAGTGACACACGGAAATGGGATGCCTTGACTGAAGGAAATGGGATGCAGTGATTGACGGAAATAAGATGCAGTGACTGATGGAAATGGGATGCAGTGACTGAGTGAAATGGGACGCACTGACTGAGTGAAATGGGATGCAGTGACTGAGGGACATGGGATGCAGTGACTGAGGGACATGGGATGCAGTGACTGAGGGACATGGGATGCAGTGACACACGGACATGGGATGCAGTGACACACGGACATGGGATGCAGTGACTGAGGGAATTGGGATGCAGTGACAGAGTGAAATGGGATGCAGTGATGGATGCAAATGGGATGCAGTGACTGAGTGAAATGGGATGCAGTGACTGACGGAAATGGGATGCAGTGACTGAGGGAAATGAGATGCAGTGACTGAGGGAAATGAGATACAGTGACTGAGGGAAATGGGATGCAGTGACGGTGGGAAATGCGATGCAGTGACTGGTTGAATTGGGATGCAGTGACACACGGAAATGGGATGCCTTGACTGACGGAAATGGGATGCCTTGAATGACGGAACTGGGATGCAGTGATTGTCGGAAATGTGATGCAGTGACTGACGGAAATGGGATGCAGTGACTGAGGGAAATGAGATGCAGTGTCTGAGTGAAATGGGATGCAGTAATTGTGTGAAATGGGATGCAGTGACTGAGTGAAATGTGATGCACTCACTGACTGAAATGGAATGCACTGATTGTGTGAAATGGGATGCAGTGACTGTGTGAAATGGGATGCACTGACTGACGGAAAAGGGATTCAGTCACTGAGTGAAATGTGATTCCGTCACTGAGTGAAATATGATGCACTCACTGAGTGTACTGTGATTCAGTCACTCAGTGAACTGTGATGCAGTGACTGAGTGAAATAGGATGCAGTGGCTGAGTGAAATGAGATGCAGTGACTGAGTGTAATGGGATGCAGTGACTGAGGGAAATGAGATGCAGTGACTGAGGGAAATGGGATGCAGTGACTGAGGGAAATGGGATGCTGTGACTGAGGGAAATGTGATGTACTCACTGACTGAAATGGAATGCACTGATTGTGTGAAATGGGATGCACTGATTGTGTGTAAATGGAATGCAGTGACTGTGTGAAATGGGATGCACTGACTGAGGGAAAAGGGATTCAGTCACTGAGTGAAATGTGATTCCGTCACTGAGTGAAATATGATGCACTCACTGAGTGTACTGTGATTCAGTCACTCAGTGAACTGTGATGCAGTGACTGAGTGAAATAGGATGCAGTGGCTGAGTGAAATGAGATGCAGTGACTGAGTGTAATGGGATGCAGTGACTGAGGGACATGGGATGCAGTGACAGAGGGACATGGGATGCAGTGACTGAGGGACATGGGATGCAGTGACTGAGGGACATGGGATGCGGTGACTGATTGACATGGGATGCTGTGACTGAGGGACATGAGCTGCAGTGACAGAGGTACTTGGCAGGAGTTTCCGAGTTAATAGGGTATCAGTGCCCGAGCGGGCATGGGGTGCAGTGACTGAGGGAAATGGGATGCAGTGACTGAGGGAAATGGGATACAGTGCCTGACCGAAAAGGGACGCACTGACTGAGTGAAATGGGATGCAGTGACTGAGGGACATGGGATGCACTGACTAGGGACATGGGATGCACTGACTGAGAGACATGGGATGCAGTGACTGAGAGACAGGGGAAGCAGTGACACACAGACATGGGATGCAGTGACACACTGACATGGGATGCAGTGACTGAGGGAATTATGATGCAGTGACGGCGTGAAATGGGATGCAGTGATTGAGTGAAATGCGATGCAGTCCCTGAGTGCAATGTAATGCAGAGACTGAGTGAAATGTGATGCAGTGACTGCTTGAAATGGGATGCATCACTGAGTGCAATGGGATGCAGTGACTGGGTGAAATGGGATGCAGTGACTGATGGAAATTGGATGCAGTGACAGAGTGACATGAGCTGCAGTGTCTGATGGAAATGTGATGCAGTGTCTGAGGGAAATTGGATGCAGTGAGTGTGGAAAATTGAATTCATCGTCTGTGAGATACGGGAAACAGTGACTGATGGAAATGTGATGCAGTGACTGTGGTGAAGGACATGCAGTGATTGAGTAAATGGGATGCAGTGACTGAGTGAAATGTGATGCAGTGACTGAGTGAAATGTGATGCAGTGACTGAGTGAAATGGGACGCACTGACCGAGTGAAATGAGATGCAGTGACTGAGGGAAATGGGAAGCATTGACTGAGTGAAATGCGATGCAGAGACTGAGGGAAAGGAGATGCTGTGACGATGGGAAATGGGATGCAGTGAGTGTGGGAAATTGAATGCAGTGCCTGTGAGATACGGGAAACAGTGACTAATGGAATTGGTATGCAGTGACTATGGTGAAGGAGATGCAGTGACTGAGTGAAATGGGATGCAGTGACTATGGTGAAGGAGATGCAGTGACTGAGTGAAATGGGATGCAGTGACTGTGTGAAATGTGATGCAGTGACTGAGAGAAATGTGATGCAGTGACTGAGTGAAATGGGATGCAGTGACTGAGTGAAATGGGATGCTGTCTCTGAGCGAAATGGGATGCATCACTGAGTGAAATGGGATGCAGTGACTGAGTGAAATGAGATGCAGTGACTAAGTGAAATGGGAAGCACTGATTGAGTGAAATGCGATGCAGTGACTGAGTGAAATGAGCTGCCTTGTTTGATGGAAATATGATGCAGTAACTGAAGGAAATGAGATGAAGTGGCTGAGTGAAATGGGATTCAGTGACTGCGTGAAATGGGATGCAGTGACTGTGTGAAATGGCAAGCAGTGACTGAGTGAAATGTGATTCACTCACTGAGTGAAATGTGATGCAGTGACAGAGTGAAATGGGATGCAGTGACTGAGTGAAATGGGATGCAGTGACTGAGTGAAATGAGATGCAGTGACTGAGGGAAATGGGATGCTGTGACTATGGGAAATGGGATGCAGTGACTGAGGGAAAATGGGTTGCAATGACTGATGGAAATGGGATGCAGTGACTGTGGGAAATGGGATGCAGTGACTGTGGGAAATGGGATGCAGTGACTGAGGGAAAATGGGTTGCAATGACTCATGGAAATGGGATAGCGTGACTGATGAAAATGGGATGCACTGACTGTGGGAAATGCCATGCAGTGACTGAGTGAATTGGGATGCAGTGACACACGGAAATGGGATGCCTTGACTGAAGGAAATGGGATGCAGTGATTGACGGAAATAAGATGCAGTGACTGATGGAAATGGGATGCAGTGACTGAGTGAAATGGGACGCACTGACTGAGTGAAATGGGATGCAGTGACTGAGGGACATGGGATGCAGTGACTGAGGGACATGGGATGCAGTGACTGAGGGACATGGGATGCAGTGACACACGGACATGGGATGCAGTGACACACGGACATGGGATGCAGTGACTGAGGGAATTGGGATGCAGTGACAGAGTGAAATGGGATGCAGTGATGGATGCAAATGGGATGCAGTGACTGAGTGAAATGGGATGCAGTGACTGACGGAAATGGGATGCAGTGACTGAGGGAAATGAGATGCAGTGACTGAGGGAAATGAGATACAGTGACTGAGGGAAATGGGATGCAGTGACGGTGGGAAATGCGATGCAGTGACTGGTTGAATTGGGATGCAGTGACACACGGAAATGGGATGCCTTGACTGACGGAAATGGGATGCCTTGAATGACGGAACTGGGATGCAGTGATTGTCGGAAATGTGATGCAGTGACTGACGGAAATGGGATGCAGTGACTGAGGGAAATGAGATGCAGTGTCTGAGTGAAATGGGATGCAGTAATTGTGTGAAATGGGATGCAGTGACTGAGTGAAATGTGATGCACTCACTGACTGAAATGGAATGCACTGATTGTGTGAAATGGGATGCAGTGACTGTGTGAAATGGGATGCACTGACTGACGGAAAAGGGATTCAGTCACTGAGTGAAATGTGATTCCGTCACTGAGTGAAATATGATGCACTCACTGAGTGTACTGTGATTCAGTCACTCAGTGAACTGTGATGCAGTGACTGAGTGAAATAGGATGCAGTGGCTGAGTGAAATGAGATGCAGTGACTGAGTGTAATGGGATGCAGTGACTGAGGGAAATGAGATGCAGTGACTGAGGGAAATGGGATGCAGTGACTGAGGGAAATGGGATGCTGTGACTGAGGGAAATGTGATGTACTCACTGACTGAAATGGAATGCACTGATTGTGTGAAATGGGATGCACTGATTGTGTGTAAATGGAATGCAGTGACTGTGTGAAATGGGATGCACTGACTGAGGGAAAAGGGATTCAGTCACTGAGTGAAATGTGATTCCGTCACTGAGTGAAATATGATGCACTCACTGAGTGTACTGTGATTCAGTCACTCAGTGAACTGTGATGCAGTGACTGAGTGAAATAGGATGCAGTGGCTGAGTGAAATGAGATGCAGTGACTGAGTGTAATGGGATGCAGTGACTGAGGGACATGGGATGCAGTGACAGAGGGACATGGGATGCAGTGACTGAGGGACATGGGATGCAGTGACTGAGGGACATGGGATGCGGTGACTGATTGACATGGGATGCTGTGACTGAGGGACATGAGCTGCAGTGACAGAGGTACTTGGCAGGAGTTTCCGAGTTAATAGGGTATCAGTGCCCGAGCGGGCATGGGGTGCAGTGACTGAGGGAAATGGGATGCAGTGACTGAGGGAAATGGGATACAGTGCCTGACCGAAAAGGGACGCACTGACTGAGTGAAATGGGATGCAGTGACTGAGGGACATGGGATGCACTGACTAGGGACATGGGATGCACTGACTGAGAGACATGGGATGCAGTGACTGAGAGACAGGGGAAGCAGTGACACACGGACATGGGATGCAGTGACACACCGACATGGGATGCAGTGACTGAGGGAATTATGATGCAGTGACGGCGTGAAATGGGATGCAGTGATTGAGTGAAATGCGATTCAGTCCCTGAGTGCAATGTAATGCAGTGACTGAGTGAAATGTGATGCAGTGACTGCTTGAAAGGGGATGCATCACTGAGTGCAATGGGATGCAGTGACTGGGTGAAATGGGATGCAGTGACTGATGGAAATGTGATGCAGTGACTGTGGTGAAGGAGATGCAGTGATTGAGTAAATGGGATGCAGTGACTGAGTGAAATGTGATGCAGTGACTGAGTGAAATGTGATGCAGTGACTGAGTGAAATGTGATGCAGTGACTGAGTGAAATGGGACGCACTGACCGAGTGAAATGAGATGCAGTGACTGAGGGAAATGGGAAGCATTGACTGAGTGAAATGCGATGCAGAGACTGAGGGAAAGGAGATGCTGTGACGATGGGAAATGGGATGCAGTGAGTGTGGGAAATTGAATGCAGTGCCTGTGAGATACGGGAAACAGTGACTAATGGAATTGGTATGCAGTGACTATGGTGAAGGAGATGCAGTGACTGAGTGAAATGGGATGCAGTGACTATGGTGAAGGAGATGCAGTGACTGAGTGAAATGGGATGCAGTGACTGTGTGAAATGTGATGCAGTGACTGAGAGAAATGTGATGCAGTGACTGAGTGAAATGGGATGCAGTGACTGAGTGAAATGGGATGCTGTCTCTGAGCGAAATGGGATGCATCACTGAGTGAAATGGGATGCAGTGACTGAGTGAAATGAGATGCAGTGACTAAGTGAAATGGGAAGCACTGATTGAGTGAAATGCGATGCAGTGACTGAGTGAAATGAGCTGCCTTGTTTGATGGAAATATGATGCAGTAACTGAAGGAAATGAGATGAAGTGGCTGAGTGAAATGGGATGCAGTGACTGCGTGAAATGGGATGCAGTGACTGTGTGAAATGGCAAGCAGTGACTGAGTGAAATGTGATTCACTCACTGAGTGAAATGTGATGCAGTGACAGAGTGAACTCTGATGCAGTGACAGAGTGAACTGGGATGCAGTGACAGAGTGAAATGGGATGCCGTGACTGAGGGAAGTGGGATGCAGTGACTGAAGGAAATGGGATGCAGTGACTGAGGGAAATGGGATGCAGTGACTGAGGGAAATGGGATGCAGGGACTGAGGGAAATGGGATGCAGTGACTGATTGAAATGTGATGCAGTGACTGAGTGAAATGTGATGCACTTACTGAATGAAATGGAATGCAGTGACTGAGTGAAATGGGATGCAGTGACTGAGTGAAATGGGATGCAGTGACTGAGTGAAATGAGATGCAGTGACTGAGGGAAATGGGATGCTGTGACTATGGGAAATGGGATGCAGTGACTGAGGGAAAATGGGTTGCAATGACTGATGGAAATGGGATGCAGTGACTGTGGGAAATGGGATGCAGTGACTGTGGGAAATGGGATGCAGTGACTGAGGGAAAATGGGTTGCAATGACTCATGGAAATGGGATAGCGTGACTGATGAAAATGGAATGCACTGACTGTGGGAAATGCCATGCAGTGACTGAGTGAATTGGGATGCAGTGACACACGGAAATGGGATGCCTTGACTGAAGGAAATGGGATGCAGTGATTGACGGAAATAAGATGCAGTGACTGATGGAAATGGGATGCAGTGACTGAGTGAAATGGGACGCACTGACTGAGTGAAATGGGATGCAGTGACTGAGGGACATGGGATGCAGTGACTGAGGGACATGGGATGCAGTGACTGAGGGACATGGGATGCAGTGACACACGGACATGGGATGCAGTGACACACGGACATGGGATGCAGTGACTGAGGGAATTGGGATGCAGTGACAGAGTGAAATGGGATGCAGTGATGGATGCAAATGGGATGCAGTGACTGAGTGAAATGGGATGCAGTGACTGACGGAAATGGGATGCAGTGACTGAGGGAAATGAGATGCAGTGACTGAGGGAAATGAGATACAGTGACTGAGGGAAATGGGATGCAGTGACGGTGGGAAATGCGATGCAGTGACTGGTTGAATTGGGATGCAGTGACACACGGAAATGGGATGCCTTGACTGACGGAAATGGGATGCCTTGAATGACGGAACTGGGATGCAGTGATTGTCGGAAATGTGATGCAGTGACTGACGGAAATGGGATGCAGTGACTGAGGGAAATGAGATGCAGTGTCTGAGTGAAATGGGATGCAGTAATTGTGTGAAATGGGATGCAGTGACTGAGTGAAATGTGATGCACTCACTGACTGAAATGGAATGCACTGATTGTGTGAAATGGGATGCAGTGACTGTGTGAAATGGGATGCACTGACTGACGGAAAAGGGATTCAGTCACTGAGTGAAATGTGATTCCGTCACTGAGTGAAATATGATGCACTCACTGAGTGTACTGTGATTCAGTCACTCAGTGAACTGTGATGCAGTGACTGAGTGAAATAGGATGCAGTGGCTGAGTGAAATGAGATGCAGTGACTGAGTGTAATGGGATGCAGTGACTGAGGGAAATGAGATGCAGTGACTGAGGGAAATGGGATGCAGTGACTGAGGGAAATGGGATGCTGTGACTGAGGGAAATGTGATGTACTCACTGACTGAAATGGAATGCACTGATTGTGTGAAATGGGATGCACTGATTGTGTGTAAATGGAATGCAGTGACTGTGTGAAATGGGATGCACTGACTGAGGGAAAAGGGATTCAGTCACTGAGTGAAATGTGATTCCGTCACTGAGTGAAATATGATGCACTCACTGAGTGTACTGTGATTCAGTCACTCAGTGAACTGTGATGCAGTGACTGAGTGAAATAGGATGCAGTGGCTGAGTGAAATGAGATGCAGTGACTGAGTGTAATGGGATGCAGTGACTGAGGGACATGGGATGCAGTGACAGAGGGACATGGGATGCAGTGACTGAGGGACATGGGATGCAGTGACTGAGGGACATGGGATGCGGTGACTGATTGACATGGGATGCTGTGACTGAGGGACATGAGCTGCAGTGACAGAGGTACTTGGCAGGAGTTTCCGAGTTAATAGGGTATCAGTGCCCGAGCGGGCATGGGGTGCAGTGACTGAGGGAAATGGGATGCAGTGACTGAGGGAAATGGGATACAGTGCCTGACCGAAAAGGGACGCACTGACTGAGTGAAATGGGATGCAGTGACTGAGGGACATGGGATGCACTGACTAGGGACATGGGATGCACTGACTGAGAGACATGGGATGCAGTGACTGAGAGACAGGGGAAGCAGTGACACACAGACATGGGATGCAGTGACACACTGACATGGGATGCAGTGACTGAGGGAATTATGATGCAGTGACGGCGTGAAATGGGATGCAGTGATTGAGTGAAATGCGATGCAGTCCCTGAGTGCAATGTAATGCAGAGACTGAGTGAAATGTGATGCAGTGACTGCTTGAAATGGGATGCATCACTGAGTGCAATGGGATGCAGTGACTGGGTGAAATGGGATGCAGTGACTGATGGAAATTGGATGCAGTGACAGAGTGACATGAGCTGCAGTGTCTGATGGAAATGTGATGCAGTGTCTGAGGGAAATTGGATGCAGTGAGTGTGGAAAATTGAATTCATCGTCTGTGAGATACGGGAAACAGTGACTGATGGAAATGTGATGCAGTGACTGTGGTGAAGGACATGCAGTGATTGAGTAAATGGGATGCAGTGACTGAGTGAAATGTGATGCAGTGACTGAGTGAAATGTGATGCAGTGACTGAGTGAAATGGGACGCACTGACCGAGTGAAATGAGATGCAGTGACTGAGGGAAATGGGAAGCATTGACTGAGTGAAATGCGATGCAGAGACTGAGGGAAAGGAGATGCTGTGACGATGGGAAATGGGATGCAGTGAGTGTGGGAAATTGAATGCAGTGCCTGTGAGATACGGGAAACAGTGACTAATGGAATTGGTATGCAGTGACTATGGTGAAGGAGATGCAGTGACTGAGTGAAATGGGATGCAGTGACTATGGTGAAGGAGATGCAGTGACTGAGTGAAATGGGATGCAGTGACTGTGTGAAATGTGATGCAGTGACTGAGAGAAATGTGATGCAGTGACTGAGTGAAATGGGATGCAGTGACTGAGTGAAATGGGATGCTGTCTCTGAGCGAAATGGGATGCATCACTGAGTGAAATGGGATGCAGTGACTGAGTGAAATGAGATGCAGTGACTAAGTGAAATGGGAAGCACTGATTGAGTGAAATGCGATGCAGTGACTGAGTGAAATGAGCTGCCTTGTTTGATGGAAATATGATGCAGTAACTGAAGGAAATGAGATGAAGTGGCTGAGTGAAATGGGATGCAGTGACTGCGTGAAATGGGATGCAGTGACTGTGTGAAATGGCAAGCAGTGACTGAGTGAAATGTGATTCACTCACTGAGTGAAATGTGATGCAGTGACAGAGTGAACTGGGATGCAGTGACAGAGTGAAATGGGATGCCGTGACTGAGGGAAATGGGATGCAGTGACTGAAGGAAATGGGATGCAGTGACTGAGGGAAATGGGATGCAGTGACTGAGGGAAATGGGATGCAGGGACTGAGGGAAATGGGATGCAGTGACTGATTGAAATGTGATGCAGTGACTGAGTGAAATGTGATGCAGTGACTGAGGGAAATGGGATGCTGTGACTATGGGAAATGGGATGCAGTGACTGAGGGAAAATGGGTTGCAATGACTGATGGAAATGGCATCTCGTGACTGATGGAAATGGGATGCAGTGACTGTGGGAAATGGGATGCAGTGACTGAGGGAAAATGGGTTGCAATGACTCATGGAAATGGGATAGCGTGACTGATGAAAATGGGATGCACTGACTGTGGGAAATGCCATGCAGTGACTGAGTGAATTGGGATGCAGTGACACACGGAAATGGGATGCCTTGACTGAAGGAAATGGGATGCAGTGATTGACGGAAATAAGATGCAGTGACTGATGGAAATGGGATGCAGTGACTGAGTGAAATGGGACGCACTGACTGAGTGTAATGGGATGCAGTGACTGAGGGACATGGGATGCAGTGACAGATGGACATGGGATGCAGTGACTGAGGGACATGGGATGCAGTGACTGAGGGACATGGGATGCGGTGACTGATTGACATGGGATGCTGTGACTGAGGGACATGAGCTGCAGTGACAGAGGTACTTGGCAGGAGTTTCCGAGTTAATAGGGAATCAGTGCCCGAGCGGGCATGGGGTGCAGTGACTGAGGGAAATGGGATGCAGTGACTGAGGGAAATGGGATACAGTGCCTGACCGAAAAGGGACGCACTGACTGAGTGAAATGGGATGCAGTGACTGAGGGACATGGGATGCACTGACTAGGGACATGGGATGCACTGACTGAGAGACATGGGATGCAGTGACTGAGAGACAGGGGAAGCAGTGACACACGGACATGGGATGCAGTGACACACCGACATGGGATGCAGTGACTGAGGGAATTATGATGCAGTGACGGCGTGAAATGGGATGCAGTGATTGAGTGAAATGGGATGCAGTGACTGATGCAAATGGGATGCAGTGACTGTGTGAAATGGGATGCAGTGACTGAGGGAAAAGGGATGCAGTGACTGAGTGAAATGGAATGCAGTGACTGAGTGAATTGGGATGCAGTGACGCACGGAAATGGGATGCCTTGACGGACGGAAATGGGATGCAGTGATTGACGGAAATGTGATGCAGTGACTGATGGAAATGGGACGCAGTGACTGAGGGAAATGAGATGCAGTGTCTGAGTGAAATGGGTTGCAGTGATTGTGTGTAATGGGATGCAGTGACTGAGGGAAATGGGATGCAGTGACTGAAGGAAATGGGATGTAGTGACTCAGTGAAATGGGATGCCGTGATTGAGTGAAATGGGATGCAGTGACTGATGCAAATGGGATGCAGTGACTGATGCAAATGGGAAACATTGACTGAGGGAAATGGGTTGCAGTGACTCTGGGAAATGGGATGCAGTGACTGAGGGAAATGAGATGCAGTGACTGAGGGAAATGAGATGCAGTGACTGAGGGAAATGAGATGCAGTGACTCAGGGAAATGGGATGCAGTGACTGAGGGAAAAGGGATGCAGTGACTGAGTGAAATGTGATGCACTCACTGAATGAAATGGAATGCACAGATTGTGTGAAATGGGATGCACTGTTTGTGTGGATTGGGATGCAGTGACTGAGGGAAAAGGGATTCAGTGACTGAGGGTAAAGCGATTCAGTGACTGAGTGAAATGGGATGCAGTGACTGAGTGAAATGGGATGCAGTGACTGAGGGAAATGATATGCAGTGACTGAGGGAAATGAGATGCAGTGACTGAGGGAAATGGGATGCAGTGACTGAGGTAAATGAGATGCACTGATTGTGTGAAATGGGATGCACTCATTATGTGAAATGGGATGCAGTGACTGTGTGAAATGGGATGCAGTAACTCAGTAAAATGTGATTCAGTCACTGAGTGAAATGTGATTCCGTCACTGAGTGAAATATGATGCACTCACTGAGTGCACTGTCATTCAGTCACTGAGTGAAATAGTATGCAGTGGCTGAGTGAAATGGGATGCAGTGACTGAGTGAAATGAGATGCAGTGACTGAGTGAAATGGGATGCAGTGACTGAGGGACATGGGATGCAGTGACTGAGGGACATGGGATGCAGTGACTGAGGGAAATGGGATGCGGTGACTGAGGGACATGAGCTGCAGTGACAGAGGTACTGGGAAGGAGTTTCTGAGGTAATAGGGAATCAGTGCCCGAGCGGGCATGGGGTGCAGTGACTGAGGGAAATGGGATACAGTGCCTGACCGAAAAGGGGCGCACTGACTGAGTGAAATGGGATGCAGTGACTGAGGGACATGGGATGCACTGACTAGGGACATGGGATGCACTGACTGAGAGACATGGGATGCAGTGACTGAGAGACAGGGGAAGCAGTGACACACGGACATGGGATGCAGTGACACACCGACATGGGATGCAGTGACTGAGGGAATTATGATGCAGTGACGGCGTGAAATGGGATGCAGTGATTGAGTGAAATGCGATGCAGTCCCTGAGTGCAATGTAATGCAGTGACTGAGTGAAATGTGATGCAGTGACTGCTTGAAATGGGATGCATCACTGAGTGCAATGGGATGCAGTGACTGGGTGAAATGGGATGCAGTGACTGATGGAAATGTGATGCAGTGACTGTGGTGAAGGACATGCAGTGATTGAGTAAATGGGATGCAGTGACTGAGTGAAATGTGATGCAGTGACTGAGTGAAATGTGATGCAGTGACTGAGTGAAATGTGATGCAGTGACTGACTGAAATGGGATGCAGTGACTGAGTGAAATGGGATGCCCTGACCGAGTGAAATGAGATGCAGTGACTGAGGGAAATGGGATGCAATAACTGAGTGATTTGCGATGCAGAGACTGAGCTAAAGGAGATGCTGTGACGATGGGAAATGGGATGCAGTGAGTGTGGGAAATTGAATGCAGCATCTGTGAGAGAAGGGAAACTGTGACTGATGGAAATGGGATGCACTGACTGTGTTGAAGGAGATGCAGTGATTGAGTGAAATGGGGTGCAGTGACTGAGTAAAATACGATGCAGTGACTGAGTGAAAAGTGATGTAGTGACTGAGTGAAATGGGATGCAGTGACTGAGGGAAATGAGATGCAGTGTCTGAGTGAAATGGGATGCAGTGATTGTGTGTAATGGGATGCAGTGACTGAGGGAAATGGGATGCAGTGACTGAGGGAAATGGGATGTAGTGACTCAGTGAAATGGGATGCCGTGATTGAGTGAAATGGGATGCAGTGACTGATGCAAATGGGATGCAGTGACTGATGCAAATGGGAAACATTGACTGAGGGAAATGGGTTGCAGTGACTCTGGGAAATGGGATGCAGTGACTGAGGGAAATGAGATGCAGTGACTGAGGGAAATGAGATGCAGTGACTGAGGGAAATGAGATGCAGTGACTCAGGGAAATGGGATGCAGTGACTGAGGGAAAAGGGATGCAGTGACTGAGTGAAATGTGATGCACTCACTGAATGAAATGGAATGCACAGATTGTGTGAAATGGGATGCACTGATTGTGTGAATTGGGATGCAGTGACTGAGGGAAAAGGGATTCAGTGACTGAGGGTAAAGCGATTCAGTGACTGAGTGAAATGGGATGCAGTGACTGAGTGAAATGGGATGCAGTGACTGAGGGAAATGATATGCAGTGACTGAGGGAAATGAGATGCAGTGACTGAGGGAAATGGGATGCAGTGACTGAGTGAAATGGGATGCCTTGACAGAAGGAAATGGGATGCAGTGATTGACGGAAATGTGATGCAGTGACTGATGGAAATGCGATGCTGTGATTGTGTGAAATGGGATGCAGTGACTGAGGGAAATGGGATGCAGTGACTGAGGGAAATGAGATGCAGTGACTGAGGGAAATGGGATGCAGTGACTCAGGGAAATGGGACGCAGTGACTCAGGGAAATGGGATGCAGTGATTGAGTGAAATGGGATGCAGTGACTGATGTAAATGGGATACATTGACTGAGGGCAATGGGTTGCAGTGACTGAGGGAAATGGGATGCAGTGACTGAGGGAAATGAGATGCACTGATTGTGTGAAATGGGATGCAGTGACTGAGGGACATGGGATGCAGTGACTGAGGGACATGGGATGCAGTGACGGAGGGAAATGTGATGCGGTGACTCAGGGACATGAGCTGCAGTGACAGAGGTACTGGGAAGGAGTTTCTGAGTTAATAGGGAATCAGTGCCCGAGCGGGCATGGGGTGCAGTGACTGAGTGAAATGGGATGCAGTGACTGAGGGACATGGGATGCAGTGACTGAGGGACATGGGATGCAGTGACTGAGAGACAGGGGATGCAGTGACTGAGGGACATGGAATGCACTGATTGTGTGAAATGGGATGCACTGATTGTGTGAAATGGGATGCAGTGACTGTGTGAAATGGGATGCAGTGACTGAGGGAAAAGGGATGCAGTGACTGAGTGAAATGGCATGCAGTGACTGAGGGAAAATGGGTTGCAATGACTGTTGGAAATGGGATATAGCGACTGATGGAAATGGGATGCAGTGACTGTGGGAAATGGGATGCAGTGACTGTGGGAAATGCGATGCAGTGACTGAGTGAATTGGGATGCAGTGACTGAGTGAAATGGGATGCCTTGACAGAAGGAAATGGGATGCAGTGATTGACGGAAATGTGATGCAGTGACTGATGGAAATGCGATGCTGTGATTGTGTGAAATGGGATGCAGTGACTGAGGGAAATGGGATGCAGTGACTGAGGGAAATGAGATGCAGTGACTGAGGGAAATGGGATGCAGTGACTCAGGGAAATGGGACGCAGTGACTCAGGGAAATGGGATGCAGTGATTGAGTGAAATGGGATGCAGTGACTGATGTAAATGGGATACATTGACTGAGGGCAATGGGTTGCAGTGACTGAGGGAAATGGGATGCAGTGACTGAGGGAAATGAGATGCACTGATTGTGTGAAATGGGATGCAGTGACTGAGGGACATGGGATGCAGTGACTGAGGGACATGGGATGCAGTGACTGAGGGAAATGGGAAGCAGTGATTGAGTGAAATGGGATGCAGTGACTGATGCAAATGGGACGCAGTGACTGCTGCAAATGGGATACATTGACTGATGGAAATGGGTTGCGTGACTGATGGAAATGGGATGCAGTGACTGACGGAAATGAGATGCAGTGACTGAGGGAAATGGGATGCAGTGACTGAGTGAAATGTGATGCAGTCACTGAGTGCAATGTGATGCAGAGACTGAGGGAAATGGGATGCAGTGACTGGGTGAAATGGGATGCAGTGACGAATGGAAATTGGATGCAGTAACAGAGTGACATGAGCAGCAGTGTCTGATGGAAATGTGATGCAGTGACTGAGGGAAATTGGATGCATTGAGTGTGGGAAATTGAATTCATCGTCTGTGAGATACGGGAAACAGTGGCTGATGGAAATGTGATGCAGTGACTGTGGTGAAGGACATGCAGTGATTGAGTAAATGGGAGGCAGTGACTGAGTGAAATGTGATGCAGTGACTGAGTGAAATGGGATGCAGTGACTGAGTGAAATGTGATGCAGTGACTGAGTGAAATGGGATGCACTGACCGAGTGAAATGAGATGCAGTGACTGAGGGAAATGGGATGCAATCACTGAGTGATTTGCGATGCAGAGACTGAGGGAAAGGAGATGCTGTGACGATGGGAAATGGGACGCAGTCAGTGTGGGAAATTGAATGCAGCGTCTGTGAGATAAGGGAAACAGTGACTGATGGAAATGGGATGCACTGACTGTGTTGAAGGAGATCTAGTGATTGAGTGAAATGGGATGCAGTGACTGAGTAAAATACGATGCAGTGACTGAGTGAAATGTGATGTAGTGACTGCGTGAAATGGGATGCAGTGACTGTGGTGAAGGAGATGCAGTGACTGAGGGAAATGCGATGCAGTGACTGAGTGAAATGGGATGCAGTGACTGAGGGAAATGGGTTGCAGTGACTGAGGGAAATGGGATGCAGTGACTGAGGGAAATGGGATGCAGTGACTGAGGGAAATGGGATGCAGTGACTGAGTGAAATATGATGCACTCACTGAATGAAATGGAATGCACTGATTGTGTGAAATGGGATGCAGTGACTGAGTGAAATGGGATGCAGTGTCTGATGAAATGTGATGCTCTCACTGAATGAAATGGGATGCAGTGACTGAGTGAAATGGGATGCAGTGACTGAGGGAAATGGGATGCAGTTATGAGGGAAACGTGATGCAGTGACTGAGTGAAATATGATGCAGTTATGAGGGAAACGTGATGCAGTGACTGAGTGAAATGGTATGCAGTGACTGTGGGAAATGCGATGCAGTGACTGAGGGAAATGGGATGCAGTTATGAGGGAAACGTGATGCAGTGACTGAGTGAAATGGGATGCAGTGACTGAGTGAAATGTGATGCACTCACTGAATGAAATGGAATGCACTGATTGTGTGAAATGGGATGCAGTGACTGAGTGAAATGGGATGCAGTGTCTGATGAAATGTGATGCTCTCACTGAATGAAATGGGATGCAGTGACTGAGTGAAATGGGATGCAGTGACTGAGTGAAATGGGATGCAGTGACTGAGTGAAATATGATGCACTCACTGAATGAAATGGAATGCACTGATTGTGTGAAATGGGATGCAGTGACTGAGTGAAATGGGATGCAGTGTCTGATGAAATGTGATGCTCTCACTGAATGAAATGGGATGCAGTGACTGAGTGAAATGGGATGCAGTGACTGAGGGAAATGGGATGCAGTTATGAGGGAAACGTGATGCAGTGACTGAGTGAAATATGATGCAGTTATGAGGGAAACGTGATGCAGTGACTGAGTGAAATGGTATGCAGTGACTGTGGGAAATGCGATGCAGTGACTGAGGGAAATGGGATGCAGTTATGAGGGAAACGTGATGCAGTGACTGAGTGAAATGGGATGCAGTGACTGAGTGAAATGTGATGCACTCACTGAATGAAATGGAATGCACTGATTGTGTGAAATGGGATGCACTGATTGTGTCAAATGGGATGCCGTGACTGTGTGAAATGGGATGCAGTGACTGTGTGAAATGGGATGCAATGACTGAGGGAAAAGGGATGCAGTGGCTGAGTGAATGGGATGCAGTGACTGAGTGAATTGGGATGCAGTGACACACAGAAATGGGATGCCTTGACTAACGGAAATGGGATGCAGTGATTGACGGAAATGTGATGCAGTGACTGATGGAAATGGGACGCAGTGACTGAGGGAAATGGGATGCAGTGTCTGAGTGAAATGGGATGCAGTGATTGTGTGAAATGGGATGCAGTGACTGAGGTAAATGGGTTGCAGTGACTCAGGGAAATGGGATGCAGTGATTGAGTGAAATGGGATGCAGTGACTCATGCAAATGGGATGCAGTGACTGATGCCAATGGGATACATTGACTGAGGGAAATGGGTTGCAGTGACTCTGGGAAATGGGATGCAGTGACTGAGGGAAATGAGATGCAGTGACTGAGGGAAATGGGATGCAGTGACTGTGGGAAATGAGATGCAGTGACTGAGGGAAATGAGATGCAGTGACTGAGGGAAATGGGATGCAGTGACTGAGGGAAAAGGGATGCAGTGACTGAGTGAAATGAGATGCAGTGACTGAGGGAAATGAGATGCAGTGACTGAGGGAAGTGAAATGCAGTGACTGAGGAAAATGGGATGCAGTGACTGAGGGAAATGGGATTCAGAGACTGAGGGAAATGGGATGCAGTGACTGAGTGAAATGGGATGCAGTGTCTGAGTGAAATGTGACGCTGTCACTGAATGAAATGGGATGCAGTGACTGAGTGAAATGGGATGCAGTGATTGAGGGAAATGGGATGCAGTTATGAGGGAAACGTGATGCAGTGACTGAGTGAAATGGGATGCAGTTATGAGGGAAACGTGATGCAGTGACTGAGTGAAATGGTATGCAGTGACTCTGGGAAATGCGATGCAGTGACTGAGGGAAATGGGATGCAGTTATGAGGGAAACGTGATGCAGTGACTGAGTGAAATGGGATGCAGTGACTGAGTGAAATGTGATGCACTCACTGAATGAAATGGAATGCACTGATTGTGTGAAATGGGATGCGCTGATTGTGTCAAATGGGATGCCGTGACTGTGTGAAATGGGATGCAGTGACTGTGTGAAATGGGATGCAATGACTGAGGGAAAAGGGATGCAGTGGCTGAGTGAATGGGATGCAGTGACTGAGTGAATTGGGATGCAGTGACACACAGAAATGGGATGCCTTGACTGACGGAAATGGGATGCAGTGATTGACGGAAATGTGATGCAGTGACTGATGGAAATGGGACGCAGTGACTGACGGAAATGGGATGCAGTGTCTGAGTGAAATGGGATGCAGTGATTGTGTGAAATGGGATGCAGTGACTGAGGTAAATGGGTTGCAGTGACTCAGGGAAATGGGATGCAGTGATTGAGTGAAATGGGATGCAGTGACTCATGCAAATGGGATGCAGTGACTGATGCCAATGGGATACATTGACTGAGGGAAATGGGTTGCAGCGACTCTGGGAAATGGGATGCAGTGACTGAGGGAAATGAGATGCAGTGACTGAGGGAAATGGGATGCAGTGACTGTGGGAAATGAGATGCAGTGACTGAGGGAAATGGGATGCAGTGACTGAGGGAAAAGGGATGCAGTGACTGAGTGAAATGAGATGCAGTGACTGAGGGAAATGAGATGCAGTGACTGAGGGAAGTGAAATGCAGTGACTGAGGAAAATGGGATGCAGTGACTGAGGGAAATGGGATTCAGAGACTGAGGGAAATGGGATGCAGTGACTGAGTGAAATGGGATGCAGTGTCTGAGTGAAATGTGACGCTGTCACTGAATGAAATGGGATGCAGTGACTGAGTGAAATGGGATGCAGTGATTGAGGGAAATGGGATGCAGTTATGAGGGAAACGTGATGCAGTGACTGAGTGAAATGGGATGCAGTTATGAGGGAAACGTGATGCAGTGACTGAGTGAAATGGTATGCAGTGACTGAGTGAAATGTGATGCACTCACTGAATGAAATGGAATGCACTGATTGTGTGAAATGGGATGCACTGATTGTGTCAAATGGGATGCAGTGACTGTGTGAAATGGGATGCAGTGACTGAGGGAAATGGGTTGCAGTGACTCAGGGAAATGGGATGCAGTGATTGAGTGAAATGGGATGCAGTGACTGATGCAAATGGGATGCAGTGACTGATGCCAATGGGATACATAGACTGAGGGAAATGGGTTGCAGTGACTGAGTGAAATATGATGCACTCACTGAATGAAATGGAATGCACTGATTGTGTGAAATGGGATGCAGTGACTGAGTGAAATGGGATGCAGTGTCTGATGAAATGTGACGCTCTCACTGAATTAAATGGGATGCAGTGACTGAGTGAAATGGGATGCAGTGACTGAGGGAAATGGGATGCAGTTATGAGGGAAACGTGATGCAGTGACTGAGTGAAATGGGATGCAGTTATGAGGGAAACGTGATGCAGTGACTCAGTGAAATGGTATGCAGTGACTGTGGGAAATGCGAAGCAGTGACTGAGGGAAATGGGATGCAGTTATGAGGGAAACGTGATGCAGTGACTGAGTGAAATGGGATGCAGTGACTGAGTGAAATGTGATGCACTCACTGAATGAAATGGAATGCACTGATTGTGTGAAATGGGATGCACTGATTGTGTCAAATGGGATGCAGTGACTGTGTGAAATGGGATGCAGTGACTGTGTGAAATGGGATGCAATGACTGAGGGAAAAGGGATGCAGTGGCTGAGTGAATGGGATGCAGTGACTGAGTGAATTGGGATGCAGTGACACACAGAAATGGGATGCCTTGACTGACGGAAATGGGATGCAGTGATTGACGGAAATGTGATGCAGTGACTGATGGAAATGGGACACAGTGACTGAGGGAAATGAGATGCAGTGTCTGAGTGAAATGGGATGCAGTGATTGTGTGAAATGGGATGCAGTGACTGAGGTAAATGGGTTGCAGTGACTCAGGGAAATGGGATGCAGTGATTGAGTGAAATGGGATGCAGTGACTGATGCAAATGGGATGCAGTGACTGATGCCAATGGGATACATTGACTGAGGGAAATGGGTTGCAGTGACTCTGGGAAATGGGATGCAGTGACTGAGGGAAATGAGATGCAGTGACTGAGGGAAATGGGATGCAGTGACTGTGGGAAATGAGATGCAGTGACTGAGGGAAATGAGATGCAGTGACTGAGGGAAATGGGATGCAGTGACTGAGGGAAAAGGGATGCAGTGACTGAGTGAAATGAGATGCAGTGACTGAGGGAAATGAGATGCAGTGACTGAGGGAAGTGAAATGCAGTGACTGAGGAAAATGGCATGCAGTGACTGAGGGAAATGGGATTCAGAGACTGAGGGAAATGGGATGCAGTGACTGAGTGAAATGGGATGCAGTGTCTGAGTGAAATGTGACGCTGTCACTGAATGAAATGGGATGCAGTGACTGAGTGAAATGGGATGCAGTGATTGAGGGAAATGGGATGCAGTTATGAGGGAAACGTGATGCAGTGACTGAGTGAAATGGGATGCAGTTATGAGGGAAACGTGATGCAGTGACTGAGTGAAATGGTATGCAGTGACTCTGGGAAATGCGATGCAGTGACTGAGGGAAATGGGATGCAGTTATGAGGGAAACGTGATGCAGTGACTGAATGAAATGGGATGCAGTGACTGAGTGAAATGTGATGCACTCACTGAATGAAATGGAATGCACTGATTGTGTGAAATGGGATGCACTGATTGTGTCAAATGGGATGCAGTGACTGTGTGAAATGGGATGCAGTGACTGAGGGAAATGGGTTGCAGTGACTCAGGGAAATGGGATGCAGTGATTGAGTGAAATGGGATGCAGTGACTGATGCAAATGGGATGCAGTGACTGATGCCAATGGGATACATTGACTGAGGGAAATGGGTTGCAGTGACTCTGGGAAATGGGATGCAGTGACTGAGGGAAATGACATGCAGTGACTGAGGGAAATGGGATGCAGTGACTGTGGGAAATGAGATGCAGTGACTGAGGGAAATGGGATGCAGTGACTGACGGAAAAGGGATGCAGTGACTGAGTGAAATGAGATGCAGTGACTGAGGGAAATGAGATGCAGTGACTGAGGGAATTGGGATGCAGTCACTGAGGGAAATGGGATTCAGAGACTGAGGGAAATGGGATGCAGTGACTGAGTGAAATGGGATGCTGTGACTGTGTGAAATGTGATGCAGTGACTGAGTGAAATGTGATGCAGTGACTGAGTGAAATGGGATGCAGTGACTGAGTGAAATGGGATGCACTGACCGAGTGAAATGAGATGCAGTGACTGAGGGAAATGGGATGCAATCAATGAGTGATTTGCGATGCAGAGACTGAGCTAAAGGAGATGCTGTGATGATTGGAAATGGGATGCAGTGAGTGTGGGAAATTGAATGCAGCATCTGTGAGAGAAGGGAAACTGTGACTGATGGAAATGGGATGCACTGACTGTGTTGAAGGAGATGCAGTGATTGAGTGAAATGGGATGCTGTGACTGAGTAAAATACGATGCAGTGACTGAGTGAAATGTGATGTAGTGACTGCGTGAAATGGGATGCAGTGACTGTGGTGAAGGAGATGCAGTGACTGAGGGAAATGGGATGCAGTCACTGAGTGAAATGGGATGCAGTGACTGAGGGACATGGGATGCAGTGACTGAGTGAAATGTGATGCACTCACTGAATGAAATGGAATGCACTGATTGTGTGAAATGGGATGCACTGATTGTGTGAAATGGGATGCAGTGACTGTGTGAAATGGGATGCAGTGACTGTGGGAAAAGGGATGCAGTGACTGAGTGAAATGGGATGCAGTGACTGAGTGAAATGAGATGCAGTGACTGAGGGAAAATGGGTTCCAACGACTGATGGAAATGGGAAATAGTGACTGATGAAAATGTGATGCAGTGACTGTGGGAAATGCGACGCAGTGACTGAGTGAATTGGGATGCAGTGACACAGGGAAATGGGATGCCTTGACTGAAGGAAATGGGATGCAGTGATTGACGGAAATGTGATGCAGTGACTGAGGGAAATGGGATGCAGTGACTGAGGGAAATGGGAAGCAGTGATTGAGTGAAATGGGATGCAGTGACTGATGCAAATGGGACGCAGTGACTGATGCAAATGGGATACATTGACTGATGGAAAAGGGTTGCGTGACTGATGGAAATGGGATGCAGTGACTGACAGAAATGAGATGCAGTGACTGAGGGAAATGGGATGCAGTGACTGAGTGAAATGTAATGCAGTCACTGAGTGCAATGTGATGCAGTGACTGTGGGAAATGGGATGCAGTGACTGGGTGAAATGGGATGCAGTTTCGAATGGAAATTGGATGCAGTAACAGAGTGACATGAGCAGCAGTGTCTGATGGAAATGTGATGCAGTGACTGAGGGAAATGTGAGCAGTGACTAAGTGAAATGTGATGCAGTGACTGAGTGAAATGTGATGCAGTGACTGAGTGAAATGGGATGCACTGACCGAGTGAAATGAGATGCAGTGCCTGAGGGAAATGGGATGCAATCACTGAGTGATTTGCGATGCAGAGACTGAGGGAAAGGAGATGCTGTGACGATGGGAAATGGGATGCAGTGAGTGTGGGAAATTGAATGCAGCGTCTGTGAGATAAGGGAAACAGTGACTGATGGAAATGGGATGCACTGACTGTGTTGAAGGAGATGCAGTGATTGAGTGAAATGGGATGCAGTGACTGAGTAAAATACGATGCAGTGACTGAGTGAAATGTGATGTAGTGACTGCGTGAAATGGGATGCAGTGACTGTGGTGAAGGAGATGCAGTGACTGAGGGAAATGGGATGCAGTGACTGAGTGAAATGGGATGCAGTGACTGCGGGAAATGGGATGCCGTGACTGAGGGAAATGGGATGCAGTGACTGAGGGAAATGAGATGCAGTGACTGAGGTAAATGGGATGCAGTGACTGAGTGAAATGGGATGCAGTGACTGAGTGAAATGGGATGCAGTGACTGAGTGAAATGTGATGCACTCACTGAATGAAATGGAATGCACTGATTGTGTGAAATGAGATGAAGTGACTGTGTGAAATGGGATGCAGTGACTGTGTGAAATGGGATGCAGTGACTGAGGGAAAAGGGATGCAGTGGCTGAGTGAAATGAGATGCAGTGACTGAGGGAAATGAGATGCAGTGACTGAGGGAAATGGGATGCAGTGACTGAGGGAAATGGGATTCAGAGACTGAGGGAAATGGGATGCAGTGACTGAGTGAAATGGGATGCAGTGTCTGAGTGAAATGTGACGCTGTCACTGAATGAAATGGGATGCAGTGACTGAGTGAAATGGGATGCAGTGACTGAGGGAAATTGGGTTGCAACGACTGATGGAAATGGGAAATAGTGACTGATGAAAATGGTATGCAGTGACTTTGGGAAATGCGATGCAGTGACTGAGGGAAATGGGATGCAGTGACTGAGGGAAACGTGATGCAGTGACTGAGTGAAATGGGATGCAGTGACTGAGTGAAATGTGATGCACTCACGGAATGAAATGGAATGCACTGATTGTGTGAAATGGGATGCACTGATTGTGTCAAATGGGATGCCGTGACTGTGTGAAATGGGATGCCGTGACTGTGTGAAATGGGATGCAGTGACTGAGGGAAAAGGAATGCAGTGACTGAGTGAAATGGGATGCAGTGACTGAGTGAATTGGGATGCAGTGACACACGGACATGGGATGCCTTGACTGCCGGAAATGGGATGCAGTGATTGACGGAAATGTGATGCATTGACTGATGGAAATGGGACGCAGTGACTGAGGGAAATGAGATGCAGTGTCTGAGTGAAATGGGATGCAGTGATTGTGTGAAATGGGATGCAGTGACTGAGGGAAAAGGGTTGCAGTGACTCAGGGAAATGGGATGCAGTGATTGAGTGAAATGGGATGCAGTGACTCATGCAAATGGGATGCAGTGACTGATGAAAATGGGATACATCGACAGAAGGAAAGGGGTTGCAGTGACTCTGGGAAATGGGATGCAGTGACTGAGGGAAATGAGATGCAGTACTGAGGGAAATGGGATGCAGTGACTGTGGGAAATGAGATGCAGTGACTGAGGGAAATGAGATGCAGTGACTGAGGGAAATGGGATGCAGTGACTGAGGGAAATGGGATGCAGTGACTGAGTGAAATGTGATGCACTCTATGACTGAAATGGAATGCACTGATTGTGTGAAATGGGATGCAGTGACTGTGTGAAATGGGATGCAGTGACTGAGGGAAAAGGGATGCAGTGACTGAGTGAAATGAGATGCAGTGACTGAGGGAAATGAGATGCAGTGACTGAGGGAAATGAGATGCAGTGACTGAGGGAAATGGGATGCAGTGACTGAGGGAAATGGGATTCAGAGACTGAGGGAAATGGGATGCAGTGACTGAGTGAAATGGGATGCTGTGACTGAGTGAAATGTGACGCAGTCACTGAATGAAATGGGATGCCGTGACTGAGTGAAATGGGATGCAGTGACTGACGGAAAATGGGTTGCAACGACTGATGGAAATGGGAAATAGTGACTGATGAAAATGGTATGCAGTGACTGTGGGAAATGCGATGCAGATACTGAGGGAAATGGGATGCAGTGACTGAGGGAAACGTGATGCAGTGACTGAGTGAAATGGGATGCAGTGACTGAGTGAAATGTGATGCACTCACTGAATGAAATGGAATGCACTGATTGTGTAAAATGGGATGCAGTGACTGTGTGAAAAGTGTTGCAGTGACTGTGTGAAATGGGATGCAGTGACTGAGGGAAAAGGGATGCAGTGACTGAGTGAAATGGGATTCAGTGACGAATGGAAATTGGATGCAGTAACAGAGTGACATGAGCAGCAGTGTCTGATGGAAATGTGATGCAGTGACTGAGGGAAATTGGATGCAGTGAGTTTGGGAAATTGAATTCATCGTCTGTGAGATACGGGAAACAGTGACTGATGGAAATGTGATGCAGTGACTGTGGTGAAGGACATGCAGTGATTGAGTAAATGGGATGCAGTGACTGAGTGAAATGTGATGCAGTGACTGAGTGAAATGTGATGCAGTGACTGAGTGAAATGTGAGCAGTGACTGAGTGAAATATGATGCAGTGACTGAGTGAAATGTGATGCAGTGACTGAGTGAAATGGGATGCACTGACCGAGTGAAATGAGATGCAGTGACGGAGGGAAATGGGATGCAATCACTGAGTGATTTGCGATGCAGAGACTGAGGGAAAGGAGATGCTGTGACGTTGGGAAATGGGATGCAGTGAGTGTGGGAAATTGAGTGCAGCGTCTGTGAGATAAGGGAAACAGTGACTGATGGAAATGGGATGCACTGACTGTGTTGAAGGAGATGCAGTGATTGAGTGAAATGGGATGCAGTGACTGAGTAAAATACGATGCAGTGACTGAGTGAAATGTGATGTAGTGACTGCGTGAAATGGGATGCAGTGACTGTGGTGAAGGAGATGCAGTGACTGAGGGAAATGGGATGCAGTGACTGAGTGAAATGGAATGCAGTGACTGAGGGAAATGGGATGCAGTGACTGAGGGAAATGGGATGCAGTGACTGAGGGAAATGAGATGCAGTGACTGAGGTAAATGGGATGCAGTGACTGAGTGAAATGAATGCAGTGACTGAGTGAAATGGGATGCAGTGACTGAGTGAAATGTCATGCACTCACTGAATGAAATGGAATGCACTGATTGTGTGAAATGAGATGCAGTGACTGTGTGAAATGGGATGCAGTGACTGAGGGAAATGAGATGCAGTGACTGAGGTAAATGGGATGCAGTGACTGAGTGAAATGAATGCAGTGACTGAGTGAAATGGGATGCAGTGACTGAGTGAAATGTGATGCACTCACTGAATGAAATGGAATGCACTGATTGTGTGAAATGAGATGCAGTGACTGTGTGAAATGGGATGCAGTGACTGAGGGACATGGGATGCAGTGACTGAGGGAAAAGGGATGCAGTGACTGAGTGAAATGAGATGCAGTGACTGAAGGAAATGAGATGCAGTGACTGAGGGAAATGAGATGCAGTGACTGAGGGAAATGGGATGCAGTGACTGAGGGAAATGGGATTCAGAGACTGAGGGAAATGGGATGCAGTGACTGAGTGAAATGAGATGCAGTGACTGAAGGAAATGAGATGCAGTGACTGAGGGAAATGAGATGCAGTTACTGAGGGAAATGGGATGCAGTGACTGAGGGAAATGGGATTCAGAGACTGAGGGAAATGGGATGCAGTGACTGAGTGAAATGGGATGCAGTGTCTGAGTGAAATGTGATGCACTCACTGAATGAAATGGAATGCACTGATTGTGTCAAATGGGATGCAGTGACTGTGTGAAATGTGATGCAGTGACTGTGTGAAATGGGATGCAGTGACTGAGGGAAAAGGGATGCAGTGACTGAGTGAAATGGGATGCAGTGACGAATGGAAATTGGATGCAGTAACAGAGTGACATGAGCAGCAGTGTCTGATGGAAATGTGATGCAGTGACTGAGGGAAATTGGATGCAGTGAGTTTGGGAAATTGAATTCATCGTCTGTGAGATACGGGAAACAGTGACTGATGGAAATGTGATGCAGTGACTGTGGTGAAGGACATGCAGTGATTGAGTAAATGGGATGCAGTGACTGAGTGAAATGTGATGCAGTGACCGAGTGAAATGTGATGAAGTGACTGAGGGAAAAGGGATGCAGGGACTGAGTGAATTGGGATGCAGTGACACACGGAAATGGGATGCCTTGACTGAAGGAAATAGGATGCAGTGATTGACGGAAATGTGATGCAGTGACTGATGGAAATGGGATGCAGTAACTGAGGGAAATGGAATGCAGTGACTGAGGGAAATGAGATGCAGTGTCTGAGTGAAATGGGATGCAGTGATTGTGTGAAATGGGATGCAGTGACAGAGGGAAATGGGTTGCAGTGACTCAGGGAAATGGGATGCAGTGATTGAGTGAAATGGGATGCAATGACTCATGCAAATGGGATGCAGTGACTGATGAAAATGGGATACATTGACTGAGGGAAATGGGTTGCAGTGACTCTGGGAAATGGGATGCAGTGACTGAGGGAAATGAGATGCAGTGACTGAGGGAAATGGGATGCAGTGACTGTGGGAAATGAGATGCAGTGACTGAGGGAAATGAGATGCAGTGACTGAGGGAAATGGGATGCAGTGACTGAGGGAAATGGGATGCAGTGACTGAGTGAAATGTGATGCACTCAGGGAATGAAATGGAATGCACTGATTGTGTGAAATGGGATGCACTGATTGTGTCAAATGGGATGCCGTGACTGTGTGAAATGGGATGCCGTGATTGTGTGAAATGTGATGCAGTGACTGAGGGAAAAGGAATACAGTGACTGAGTGAAATGGGATGCAGTGACTGAGTGAATTGGGATGCAGTGACACACGGAAATGGGATGCCTTGACTGACGGAAATGGGATGCAGTGATTGACGGAAATGTGATGCATTGACTAATGGAAATGGGACGCAGTGACTGAGGGAAATGAGATGCAGTGTCTGAGTGAAATGGGATGCAGTAACTGAGGGAAATGGAATGCAGTGACTGAGGGAAATGAGATGCAGTGTCTGAGTGAAATGGGATGCAGTGATTGTGTAAAATGGGATGCAGTGACTGAGGGAAATGGGTTGCAGTGACTCAGGGAAATGGGATGCAGTGATTGAGTGAAATGGGATGAAGTGACTCATGCAAATGGGATGCAGTGACTGATAAAAATGGGATACATTGACTGAGGGAAATGGGTTGCAGTGACTCTGGGAAATGGGATGCAGTGACTGAGGGAAATGAGATGCAGTGACTGAGGGAAATGGGATGCAGTGACTATGGGAAATGAGATGCAGTGACTGAGGGAAATGAGATGCAGTGACTGAGTGAAATGGGATGCATTGACTGAGTGAAATGTGATGCACTCACTGAATGAAATGGAATGCACTGATTGTGTCAAATGGGATGCAGTGACTGTGTGAAATGTGATGCAGTGACTGTGTGAAATGGGATGCAGTGACTGAGGGAAAAGGGATGCATTGACTGAGTGAAATGTGATGCACTCACTGAATGAAATGGAATGCACTGATTGTGTGAAATGGGATGCAGTGACTGTGTGAAATGGGATGCAGTGACTGAGGGAAAAGGGATGCAGTGACTGAGTGAAATGAGATGCAGTGACTGAGGGAAATGAGATTCAGTGACTGAGGGAAATGGGATGCAGTGACTGAGGGAAATGGGATTCAGAGACTGAGGGAAATGGGATGCAGTGACTGAGTGAAATGTGATGCACTCACTGAATGAAATGGAATGCACTGATTGTGTCAAATGGGATGCAGTGACTGTGTGAAATGTGATGCAGTGACTGTGTGAAATGGGATGCAGTGACTGAGGGAAAAGGGATGCATTGACTGAGTGAAATGTGATGCACTCACTGAATGAAATGGAATGCACTGATTGTGTGAAATGGGATGCAGTGACTGTGTGAAATGGGATGCAGTGACTGAGGGAAAAGGGATGCAGTGACTGAGTGAAATGAGATGCAGTGACTTTGGGAAATGAGATTCAGTGACTGAGGGAAATGGGATGCAGTGACTGAGGGAAATGGGATACAGAGACTGAGGGAAATGGGATGCAGTGACTGAGTGAAATGTGATGCACTCACTGAATGAAATGGAATGCACTGATTGTGTCAAATGGGATGCAGTGACTGTGTGAAATGTGATGCAGTGACTGTGTGAAATGGGATGCAGTGACTGAGGGAAAAGGGATGCAGTGACTGAGTGAAATGGGATGCAGTGACGAATGGAAATTGGATGCAGTAACAGAGTGACATGAGCAGCAGTGTCTGATGGAAATGTGATGCAGTGACTGAGGGAAATTGGATGCAGTGAGTTTGGGAAATTGAATTCATCGTCTGTGAGATACGGGAAACAGTGACTAATGGAAATGTGATGCAGTGACTGTGGTGAAGGACATGCAGTGATTGAGTAAATGGGATGCAGTGACTGAGTGAAATGTGATGCAGTGACCGAGTGAAATGTGATGCAGTGACTGAGGGAAAAGGGATGCAGGGACTGAGTGAATTGGGATGCAGTGACACACGGAAATGGGATGCCTTGACTGAAGGAAATAGGATGCAGTGATTGACGGAAATGTGATGCAGTGACTGATGGAAATGGGATGCAGTAACTGAGGGAAATAGAATGCAGTGACTGAGGGAAATGAGATGCAGTGTCTGAGTGAAATGGGATGCAGTGATTGTGTGAAATGGGATGCAGTGACTGAGGGAAATGGGTTGCAGTGACTCTGGGAAATGGGATGCAGTGACTGAGGGAAATGAGATGCAGTGACTGAGGGAAATGGGATGCAGTGACTGTGGGAAATGAGATGCAGTGACTGAGGGAAATGAGATGCAGTGACTGAGGGAAATGGAATGCAGTGACTGAGGGAAATGGGATGCAGTGACTGAGTGAAATGTGATGCACTCTATGACTGAAATGGAATGCACTGATTGTGTGAAATGGGATGCAGTGACTGTGTGAAATGGGATGCAGTGACTGAGGGAAAAGGGATGCTGTGACTGAGTGAAATGTGACGCAGTCACTGAATGAAATGGGATGCCGTGACTGAGTGAAATGGGATGCAGTGACTGACGGAAAATGGGTTGCAACGACTGATGGAAATGGGAAATAGTGACTGATGAAAATGGTATGCAGTGACTGTGGGAAATGCGATGCAGATACTGAGGGAAATGGGATGCAGTGACTGAGGGAAACGTGATGCAGTGACTGAGTGAAATGGGATGCAGTGACTGAGTGAAATGTGATGCACTCACTGAATGAAATGGAATGCACTGATTGTGTAAAATGGGATGCAGTGACTGTGTGAAAAGTGTTGCAGTGACTGTGTGAAATGGGATGCAGTGACTGAGGGAAAAGGGATGCAGTGACTGAGTGAAATGGGATTCAGTGACGAATGGAAATTGGATGCAGTAACAGAGTGACATGAGCAGCAGTGTCTGATGGAAATGTGATGCAGTGACTGAGGGAAATTGGATGCAGTGAGTTTGGGAAATTGAATTCATCGTCTGTGAGATACGGGAAACAGTGACTGATGGAAATGTGATGCAGTGACTGTGGTGAAGGACATGCAGTGATTGAGTAAATGGGATGCAGTGACTGAGTGAAATGTGATGCAGTGACTGAGTGAAATGTGATGCAGTGACTGAGTGAAATGTGAGCAGTGACTGAGTGAAATATGATGCAGTGACTGAGTGAAATGTGATGCAGTGACTGAGTGAAATGGGATGCACTGACCGAGTGAAATGAGATGCAGTGACGGAGGGAAATGGGATGCAATCACTGAGTGATTTGCGATGCAGAGACTGAGGGAAAGGAGATGCTGTGACGTTGGGAAATGGGATGCAGTGAGTGTGGGAAATTGAGTGCAGCGTCTGTGAGATAAGGGAAACAGTGACTGATGGAAATGGGATGCACTGACTGTGTTGAAGGAGATGCAGTGATTGAGTGAAATGGGATGCAGTGACTGAGTAAAATACGATGCAGTGACTGAGTGAAATGTGATGTAGTGACTGCGTGAAATGGGATGCAGTGACTGTGGTGAAGGAGATGCAGTGACTGAGGGAAATGGGATGCAGTGACTGAGTGAAATGGAATGCAGTGACTGAGGGAAATGGGATGCAGTGACTGAGGGAAATGGGATGCAGTGACTGAGGGAAATGAGATGCAGTGACTGAGGTAAATGGGATGCAGTGACTGAGTGAAATGAATGCAGTGACTGAGTGAAATGGGATGCAGTGACTGAGTGAAATGTCATGCACTCACTGAATGAAATGGAATGCACTGATTGTGTGAAATGAGATGCAGTGACTGTGTGAAATGGGATGCAGTGACTGAGGGAAATGAGATGCAGTGACTGAGGTAAATGGGATGCAGTGACTGAGTGAAATGAATGCAGTGACTGAGTGAAATGGGATGCAGTGACTGAGTGAAATGTGATGCACTCACTGAATGAAATGGAATGCACTGATTGTGTGAAATGAGATGCAGTGACTGTGTGAAATGGGATGCAGTGACTGAGGGACATGGGATGCAGTGACTGAGGGAAAAGGGATGCAGTGACTGAGTGAAATGAGATGCAGTGACTGAAGGAAATGAGATGCAGTGACTGAGGGAAATGAGATGCAGTGACTGAGGGAAATGGGATGCAGTGACTGAGGGAAATGGGATTCAGAGACTGAGGGAAATGGGATGCAGTGACTGAGTGAAATGAGATGCAGTGACTGAAGGAAATGAGATGCAGTGACTGAGGGAAATGAGATGCAGTTACTGAGGGAAATGGGATGCAGTGACTGAGGGAAATGGGATTCAGAGACTGAGGGAAATGGGATGCAGTGACTGAGTGAAATGGGATGCAGTGTCTGAGTGAAATGTGATGCACTCACTGAATGAAATGGAATGCACTGATTGTGTCAAATGGGATGCAGTGATTGTGTGAAATGTGATGCAGTGACTGTGTGAAATGGGATGCAGTGACTGAGGGAAAAGGGATGCAGTGACTGAGTGAAATGGGATGCAGTGACGAATGGAAATTGGATGCAGTAACAGAGTGACATGAGCAGCAGTGTCTGATGGAAATGTGATGCAGTGACTGAGGGAAATTGGATGCAGTGAGTTTGGGAAATTGAATTCATCGTCTGTGAGATACGGGAAACAGTGACTGATGGAAATGTGATGCAGTGACTGTGGTGAAGGACATGCAGTGATTGAGTAAATGGGATGCAGTGACTGAGTGAAATGTGATGCAGTGACCGAGTGAAATGTGATGAAGTGACTGAGGGAAAAGGGATGCAGGGACTGAGTGAATTGGGATGCAGTGACACACGGAAATGGGATGCCTTGACTGAAGGAAATAGGATGCAGTGATTGACGGAAATGTGATGCAGTGACTGATGGAAATGGGATGCAGTAACTGAGGGAAATGGAATGCAGTGACTGAGGGAAATGAGATGCAGTGTCTGAGTGAAATGGGATGCAGTGATTGTGTGAAATGGGATGCAGTGACAGAGGGAAATGGGTTGCAGTGACTCAGGGAAATGGGATGCAGTGATTGAGTGAAATGGGATGCAATGACTCATGCAAATGGGATGCAGTGACTGATGAAAATGGGATACATTGACTGAGGGAAATGGGTTGCAGTGACTCTGGGAAATGGGATGCAGTGACTGAGGGAAATGAGATGCAGTGACTGAGGGAAATGGGATGCAGTGACTGTGGGAAATGAGATGCAGTGACTGAGGGAAATGAGATGCAGTGACTGAGGGAAATGGGATGCAGTGACTGAGGGAAATGGGATGCAGTGACTGAGTGAAATGTGATGCACTCAGGGAATGAAATGGAATGCACTGATTGTGTGAAATGGGATGCACTGATTGTGTCAAATGGGATGCCGTGACTGTGTGAAATGGGATGCCGTGATTGTGTGAAATGTGATGCAGTGACTGAGGGAAAAGGAATACAGTGACTGAGTGAAATGGGATGCAGTGACTGAGTGAATTGGGATGCAGTGACACACGGAAATGGGATGCCTTGACTGACGGAAATGGGATGCAGTGATTGACGGAAATGTGATGCATTGACTAATGGAAATGGGACGCAGTGACTGAGGGAAATGAGATGCAGTGTCTGAGTGAAATGGGATGCAGTAACTGAGGGAAATGGAATGCAGTGACTGAGGGAAATGAGATGCAGTGTCTGAGTGAAATGGGATGCAGTGATTGTGTAAAATGGGATGCAGTGACTGAGGGAAATGGGTTGCAGTGACTCAGGGAAATGGGATGCAGTGATTGAGTGAAATGGGATGCAGTGACTCATGCAAATGGGATGCAGTGACTGATAAAAATGGGATACATTGACTGAGGGAAATGGGTTGCAGTGACTCTGGGAAATGGGATGCAGTGACTGAGGGAAATGAGATGCAGTGACTGAGGGAAATGGGATGCAGTGACTATGGGAAATGAGATGCAGTGACTGAGGGAAATGAGATGCAGTGACTGAGTGAAATGGGATGCATTGACTGAGTGAAATGTGATGCACTCACTGAATGAAATGGAATGCACTGATTGTGTCAAATGGGATGCAGTGACTGTGTGAAATGTGATGCAGTGACTGTGTGAAATGGGATGCAGTGACTGAGGGAAAAGGGATGCATTGACTGAGTGAAATGTGATGCACTCACTGAATGAAATGGAATGCACTGATTGTGTGAAATGGGATGCAGTGACTGTGTGAAATGGGATGCAGTGACTGAGGGAAAAGGGATGCAGTGACTGAGTGAAATGAGATGCAGTGACTGAGGGAAATGAGATTCAGTGACTGAGGGAAATGGGATGCAGTGACTGAGGGAAATGGGATTCAGAGACTGAGGGAAATGGGATGCAGTGACTGAGTGAAATGTGATGCACTCACTGAATGAAATGGAATGCACTGATTGTGTCAAATGGGATGCAGTGACTGTGTGAAATGTGATGCAGTGACTGTGTGAAATGGGATGCAGTGACTGAGGGAAAAGGGATGCATTGACTGAGTGAAATGTGATGCACTCACTGAATGAAATGGAATGCACTGATTGTGTGAAATGGGATGCAGTGACTGTGTGAAATGGGATGCAGTGACTGAGGGAAAAGGGATGCAGTGACTGAGTGAAATGAGATGCAGTGACTTTGGGAAATGAGATTCAGTGACTGAGGGAAATGGGATGCAGTGACTGAGGGAAATGGGATACAGAGACTGAGGGAAATGGGATGCAGTGACTGAGTGAAATGTGATGCACTCACTGAATGAAATGGAATGCACTGATTGTGTCAAATGGGATGCAGTGACTGTGTGAAATGTGATGCAGTGACTGTGTGAAATGGGATGCAGTGACTGAGGGAAAAGGGATGCAGTGACTGAGTGAAATGGGATGCAGTGACGAATGGAAATTGGATGCAGTAACAGAGTGACATGAGCAGCAGTGTCTGATGGAAATGTGATGCAGTGACTGAGGGAAATTGGATGCAGTGAGTTTGGGAAATTGAATTCATCGTCTGTGAGATACGGGAAACAGTGACTAATGGAAATGTGATGCAGTGACTGTGGTGAAGGACATGCAGTGATTGAGTAAATGGGATGCAGTGACTGAGTGAAATGTGATGCAGTGACCGAGTGAAATGTGATGCAGTGACTGAGGGAAAAGGGATGCAGGGACTGAGTGAATTGGGATGCAGTGACACACGGAAATGGGATGCCTTGACTGAAGGAAATAGGATGCAGTGATTGACGGAAATGTGATGCAGTGACTGATGGAAATGGGATGCAGTAACTGAGGGAAATAGAATGCAGTGACTGAGGGAAATGAGATGCAGTGTCTGAGTGAAATGGGATGCAGTGATTGTGTGAAATGGGATGCAGTGACTGAGGGAAATGGGTTGCAGTGACTCTGGGAAATGGGATGCAGTGACTGAGGGAAATGAGATGCAGTGACTGAGGGAAATGGGATGCAGTGACTGTGGGAAATGAGATGCAGTGACTGAGGGAAATGAGATGCAGTGACTGAGGGAAATGGAATGCAGTGACTGAGGGAAATGGGATGCAGTGACTGAGTGAAATGTGATGCACTCTATGACTGAAATGGAATGCACTGATTGTGTGAAATGGGATGCAGTGACTGTGTGAAATGGGATGCAGTGACTGAGGGAAAAGGGATGCAGTGACTGAGTGAAATGAGATGCAGTGACTGAGGGAAATGAGATTCAGTGACTGAGGGAAATGAGATGCAGTGACTGAGGGAAATGGGATGCAGTGACTGAGGGAAATGGGATTCAGAGACTGAGGGAAATGGGATGCAGTGACTGAGTGAAATGGGATGCTGTGACTGAGTGAAATGTGATGCAGTGACTGTGTGAAATGGGATGCAGTGACTGAGGGAAAAGGGATGCAGTGACTGAGTGAAATGGGATGCAGTGACGAATGGAAATTGGATGCAGTAACAGAGTGACATGAGCAGCAGTGTCTGATGGAAATGTGATGCGGTGACTGAGGGAAATTGGATGCAGTGAGTTTGGGAAATTGAATTCATCGTCTGTGAGATACGTGAAACAGTGACTGTTGGAAATGTGATGCAGTGACTGTGGTGAAGGACATGCAGTGATTGAGTAAATGGGATGCAGTGACTGAGGGAAATGGGATGCAGTGACTGAGTGAAATGTGATGCACTCACGGAATGAAATGGAATGCACTGATTGTGTAAAATGGGATGCACTGATTGTGTCAAATGGGATGCCGTGACTGTGTGAAATGGGATGCCGTGACTGTGTGAAATGTGATGCAGTGACTGAGGGAAAAGGAATGCAGTGACTGAGTGAAATGGGATGCAGTGACTGAATGAATTGGGATGCAGTGACACACGGAAATGGGATGCCTTGACTGACGGAAATGGGATGCAGTGATTGACGGAAATGTGATGCATTGACTAATGGAAATGGGACGCAGTGACTGAGGGAAATGAGATGCAGTGTCTGAGTGAAATGGGATGCAGTAACTGAGGGAAATGGAATGCAGTGACTGAGGGAAATGAGATGCAGTGTCTGAGTGAAATGGGATGCAGTGATTGTGTGAAATGGGATGCAGTGACTGAGGGAAATGGGTTGCAGTGACTCAGGGAAATGGGATGCAGTGATTGAGTGAAATGGGATGCAGTGACTCATGCAAATGGGATGCAGTGACTGATGAAAATGGGATACATTGACTGAGGGAAATGGGTTGCAGTGACTCTGGGAAATGGGATGCAGTGACTGAGGGAAATGAGATGCAGTGACTGAGGGAAATGGGATGCAGTGACTGTGGGAAATGAGATGCAGTGACTGAGGGAAATGAGATGCAGTGACTGAGGGAAATGGAATGCAGTGACTGAGGGAAATGGGATGCAGTGACTGAGTGAAATGTGATGCACTCTATGACTGAAATGGAATGCACTGATTGTGTGAAATGGGATGCAGTGACTGTGTGAAATGGGATGCAGTGACTGAGGGAAAAGGGATGCAGTGACTGAGTGAAATGAGATGCAGTGACTGAGGGAAATGAGATTTAGTGACTGAGGGAAATGGGATGCAGTGACTGAGGGAAATGGGATTCAGAGACTGAGGGAAATGGGATGCAGTGACTGAGTGAAATGTGATGCACTCACTGAATGAAATAGAATGCACTGATTGTGTCAAATGGGATGCAGTGACTGTGTGAAATGTGATGCAGTGACTGTGTGAAATGGGATGCAGTGACTGAGGGAAAAGGGATGCAGTGACTGAGTGAAATGGGATGCAGTGACGAATGGAAATTGGATGCAGTAACAGAGTGACATGAGCAGCAGTGTCTGATGGAAATGTGATGCAGTGACTGAGGGAAATTGGATGCAGTGAGTTTGGGAAATTGAATTCATCGTCTGTGAGATACGGGAAACAGTGACTGATGGAAATGTGATGCAGTGACTGTGGTGAAGGACATGCAGTGATTGAGTAAATGGGATGCAGTGACTGAGTGAAATGTGATGCAGTGACCGAGTGAAATGTGATGCAGTGACTGAGGGAAAAGGGATGCAGGGACTGAGTGAATTGGGATGCAGTGACACACGGAAATGGGATGCCTTGACTGAAGGAAATAGGATGCAGTGATTGACGGAAATGAGATGCAGTGACTGATGGAAATGGGATGCAGTAACTGAGGGAAATGGAATGCAGTGACTGAGGGAAATGAGATGCAGTGTCTGAGTGAAATGGGATGCAGTGATTGTGTGAAATGGGATGCAGTGACTGAGGGAAATGGGTTGCAGTGACTCTGGGAAATGGGATGCAGTGACTGAGGGAAATGAGATGCAGTGACTGAGGGAAATGGGATGCAGTGACTGTGGGAAATGAGATGCAGTGACTGAGGGAAATGAGATGCAGTGACTGAGGGAAATGGAATGCAGTGACTGAGGGAAATGGGATGCAGTGACTGAGTGAAATGTGATGCACTCTATGACTGAAATGGAATGCACTGATTGTGTGAAATGGGATGCAGTGACTGTGTGAAATGGGATGCAGTGACTGAGGGAAAAGGGATGCAGTGACTGAGTGAAATGAGATGCCGTGACTGAGGGAAATGAGATTCAGTGACTGAGGGAAATGAGATGCAGTGACTGAGGGAAATGGGATGCAGTGACTGAGGGAAATGGGATTCAGAGACTGAGGGAAATGGGATGCAGTGACTGAGTGAAATGGGATGCTGTGACTGAGTGAAATGTGATGCAGTGACTGTGTGAAATGGGATACAGTGACTGAGGGAAAAGGGATGCAGTGACTGAGTGAAATGGGATGCAGTGACGAATGGAAATTGGATGCAGTAACAGAGTGACATGAGCAGCAGTGTCTGATGGAAATGTGATGCAGTGACTGAGGGAAATTGGATGCAGTGAGTTTGGGAAATTGAATTCATCGTCTGTGAGATACGGGAAACAGTGACTGATGGAAATGTGATGCAGTGACTGTGGTGAAGGACATGCAGTGATTGAGTAAATGGGATGCAGTGACTGAGTGAAATGTGATGCAGTGACCGAGTGAAATGTGATGCAGTGACTGAGGGAAAAGGGATGCAGGGACTGAGTGAATTGGGATGCAGTGACACACGGAAATGGGATGCCTTGACTGAAGGAAATAGGATGCAGTGATTGACGGAAATGTGATGCAGTGACTGATGGAAATGGGATGCAGTAACTGAGGGAAATGGAATGCAGTGACTGAGGGAAATGAGATGCAGTGTCTGAGTGAAATGGGATGCAGTGATTGTGTGAAATGGGATGCAGTGACTGAGTGAAATGGGTTGCAGTGACTCAGGGAAATGGGATGCAGTGATTGAGTGAAATGGGATGCAGTGACTCATGCAAATGGGATGCAGTGACTGATGAAAATGGGATACATTGACTGAGGGAAATGGGTTGCAGTGACTCTGGGAAATGGGATGCAGTGACTGAGGGAAATGAGATGCAGTGACTGAGGGAAATGGGATGCAGTGACTGTGGGAAATGAGATGCAGTGACTGAGGGAAATGAGATGCAGTGACTGAGGGAAATGGGATGCAGTGACTGAGGGAAATGGGATGCAGTGACTGAGTGAAATGTGATGCACTCAGGGAATGAAATGGAATGCACTGATTGTGTGAAATGGGATGCACTGATTGTGTCAAATGGGATGCCGTGACTGTGTGAAATGGGATGCCGTGACTGTGTGAAATGAGATGCAGTGACTGAGGGAAAAGGAATGCAGTGACTGAGTGAAATGGGATGCAGTGACTGAGTGAATTGGGATGCAGTGACACACGGAAATGGGATGCCTTGACTGACGGAAATGGGATGCAGTGATTGACGGAAATGTGATGCATTGACTGATGGAAATGGGACGCAGTGACTGAGGGAAATGAGATGCAGTGTCTGAGTGAAATGGGATGCAGTGATTGTGTGAAATGGGATGCAGTGACTGAGGGAAATGGGTTGCAGTGACTCAGGGAAATGGGATGCAGTGATTGAGTGAAATGGGATGCAGTGACTCATGCAAATGGGATGCAGTGACTGATGAAAATGGGATACATTGACTGAGGGAAATGGGTTGCAGTGACTCTGGGAAATGGGATGCAGTGACTGAGGGAAATGAGATGCAGTGACTGAGGGAAATGGGATGCAGTGACTGTGGGAAATGAGATGCAGTGACTGAGGGAAATGAGATGCAGTGACTGAGGGAAATGGGATGCAGTGACTGAGGGAAATGGGATGCAGTGACTGAGTGAAATGTGATGCACTCACGGAATGAAATGGAATGCACTGATTGTGTGAAATGGGATGCACTGATTGTGTCAAATGGGATGCCGTGACTGTGTGAAATGGGATGCCGTGACTGTGTGAAATGTGATGCAGTGACTGAGGGAAAAGGAATGCAGTGACTGAGTGAAATGGGATGCAGTGACTGAGTGAATTGGGATGCAGTGACACACGGACATGGGATGCCTTGACTGACGGAAATGGGATGCAGTGATTGACGGAAATGTGATGCATTGACTGATGGAAATGGGACGCAGTGACTGAGGGAAATGAGATGCAGTGTCTGAGTGAAATGGGATGCAGTGATTGTGTGAAATGGGATGCAGTGACTGAGGGACATGGGTTGCAGTTACTCAGGGAAATGGGATGCAGTGATTGAGTGAAATGGGATGCAGTGACTCATGCAAATGGGATGCAGTGACTGATGAAAATGGGATACATTGACTGAGGGAAATGGGTTGCAGTGACTCTGGGAAATGGGATGCAGTGACTGAGGGAAATGAGATGCAGTGACTGAGGGAAATGGGATGCAGTGACTGAGGGAAATGAGATGCAGTGACTGAGGGAAATGAGATGCAGTGACACACGGAAATGGGATGCCTTGACTGAGGGAAATGGGATGCAGTGACTGAGTGAAATGTGATGCACTCTATGACTGAAATGGAATGCACTGATTGTGTGAAATGGGATGCAGTGACTGTGTGAAATGGGATGCAGTGACTGAGGGAAAAGGGATGCAGTGACTGAGTGAAATGAGATGCTGTGACTGAGGGAAATGAGCTTCAGTGACTGAGGGAAATGAGATGCAGTGACTGAGGGAAATGGGATGCAGTGACTGAGGGAAATGGGATTCAGAGACTGAGGGAAATGGGATGCAGTGACTGAGTGAAATGGGATGCTGTGACTGAGTGAAATGTGACGCAGTCACTGAATGAAATGGGATGCCGTGACTGAGTGAAATGGGATGCAGTGACTGACGGAAAATGGGTTGCAACGACTGATGGAAATGGGAAACAGTGACTGATGAAAATGGTATGCAGTGACTGTGGGAAATGCGATGCAGATACTGAGGGAAATTGGATGCAGTGACTGAGGGAAACGTGATGCAGTGACTGAGTGAAATGGGATGCAGTGACTGAGTGAAATGTGATGCACTCACTGAATGAAATGGAATGCACTGATTGTGTCAAATGGGATGCAGTGACTGTATGAAATGTGATGCAGTGACTGTGTGAAATGGGATGCAGTGACTGAGGGAAAAGGGATGCAGTGACTGAGTGAAATGGGATGCAGTGACGAATGGAAATTGGATGCAGTAACAGAGTGACATGAGCAGCAGTGTCTGATGGAAATGTGATGCAGTGACTGAGGGAAATTGGATGCAGTGAGTTTGGGAAATTGAATTCATCGTCTGTGAGATACGGGAAACAGTGACTGATGGAAATGTGATGCAGTGACTGTGGTGAAGGACATGCAGTGATTGAGTAAATGGGATGCAGTGACTGAGTGAAATGTGATGCAGTGACCGAGTGAAATGTGATGCAGTGACTGAGGGAAAAGGGATGCAGGGACTGAGTGAATTGGGATGCAGTGACACACGGAAATGGGATGCCTTGACTGAAGGAAATAGGATGCAGTGATTGACGGAAATGTGATGCAGTGACTGATGGAAATGGGATGCAGTAACTGAGGGAAATGGAATGCAGTGACTGAGGGAAATGAGATGCAGTGTCTGAGTGAAATGGGATGCAGTGATTGTGTGAAATGGGATGCAGTGACTGAGCGAAATGGGTTGCAGTGACTCAGGGAAATGGGATGCAGTGATTGAGTGAAATGGGATGCAGTGACTCATGCAAATGGGATGCAGTGACTGATGAAAATGGGATACATTGACTGAGGGAAATGGGTTGCAGTGACTCTGGGAAATGGGATGCAGTGACTGAGGGAAATGAGATGCAGTGACAGAGGGAAATGGGATGCAGTGACTGTGGGAAATGAGATGCAGTGACTGAGGGAAATGAGATGCAGTGACTGAGGGAAATGGGATGCAGTGACTGAGGGAAATGGGATGCAGTGACTGAGTGAAATGTGATGCACTCACGGAATGAAATGGAATGCACTGATTGTGTGAAATGGGATGCACTGATTGTGTCAAATGGGATGCCGTGACTGTGTGAAATGGGATGCCGTGACTGTGTGAAATGTGATGCAGTGACTGAGGGAAAAGGAATGCAGTGACTGAGTGAAATGGGATGCAGTGACTGAGTGAATTGGGATGCAGTGACACACGGAAATGGGATGCCTTGACTGACGGAAATGGGATGCAGTGATTGACGGAAAAGTGATGCATTGACTGATGGAAATGGGACGCAGTGACTGAGGGAAATGAGATGCAGTGTCTGAGTGAAATGGGATGCAGTGATTGTGTGAAATGGGATGCAGTGACTGAGGGAAATGGGTTGCAGTGACTCAGGGAAATGGGATGCAGTGATTGAGTGAAATGGGATGCAGTGACTCATGCAAATGGGATGCAGTGACTGATGAAAATGGGATACATTGACTGAGGGAAATGGGTTGCAGTGACTCTGGGAAATGGGATGCAGTGACTGAGGGAAATGGGATGCAGTGACTGAGGGAAATGGGATGCAGTGACTGAGTGAAATGTGATGCACTCACGGAATGAAATGGAATGCACTGATTGTGTGAAATGGGATGCACTGATTGTGTCAAATGGGATGCCGTGACTGTGTGAAATGGGATGCCGTGACTGTGTGAAATGTGATGCAGTGACTGAGGGAAAAGGAATGCAGTGACTGAGTGAAATGGGATGCAGTGACTGAGTGAATTGGGATGCAGTGACACACGGAAATGGGATGCCTTGACTGACGGAAATGGGATGCAGTGATTGACGGAAAAGTGATGCATTGACTGATGGAAATGGGACGCAGTGACTGAGGGAAATGAGATGCAGTGTCTGAGTGAAATGGGATGCAGTGATTGTGTGAAATGGGATGCAGTGACTGAGGGAAATGGGTTGCAGTGACTCAGGGAAATGGGATGCAGTGATTGAGTGAAATGGGATGCAGTGACTCATGCAAATGGGATGCAGTGACTGATGAAAATGGGATACATTGACTGAGGGAAATGGGTTGCAGTGACTCTGGGAAATGGGATGCAGTGACTGAGGGAAATGGGATGCAGTGACTGAGGGAAATGGGATGCAGTGACTGAGTGAAATGTGATGCACTCACGGAATGAAATGGAATGCACTGATTGTGTGAAATGGGATGCACTGATTGTGTCAAATGGGATGCCGTGACTGTGTGAAATGGGATGCCGTGACTGTGTGAAATGTGATGCAGTGACTGAGGGAAAAGGAATGCAGTGACTGAGTGAAATGGGATGCAGTGACTGAGTGAATTGGGATGCAGTGACACACGGAAATGGGATGCCTTGACTGACGGAAATGGGATGCAGTGATTGACGGAAAAGTGATGCATTGACTGATGGAAATGGGACGCAGTGACTGAGGGAAATGAGATGCAGTGTCTGAGTGAAATGGGATGCAGTGATTGTGTGAAATGGGATGCAGTGACTGAGGGAAATGGGTTGCAGTGACTCAGGGAAATGGGATGCAGTGATTGAGTGAAATGGGATGCAGTGACTCATGCAAATGGGATGCAGTGACTGATGAAAATGGGATACATTGACTGAGGGAAATGGGTTGCAGTGACTCTGGGAAATGGGATGCAGTGACTGAGGGAAATGAGATGCTGTGACAGAGGGAAATGGGATGCAGTGACTGTGGGAAATGAGATGCAGTGACTGAGGGAAATGAGATGCAGTGACTGTGGGAAATGAGATGCAGTGACTGAGGGAAATGAGATGCAGTGACTGAGGGAAATGGGATGCAGTGACTGAGGGAAATGGGATGCAGTGACTGAGTGAAATGTGATGCACTCACGGAATGAAATGGAATGCACTGATTGTGTGAAATGGGATGCACTGATTGTGTCAAATGGGATGCCGTGACTGTGTGAAATGGGATGCCGTGACTGTGTGAAATGTGATGCAGTGACTGAGGGAAAAGGAATGCAGTGACTGAGTGAAATGGGATGCAGTGACTGAGTGAATTGGGATGCAGTGACACACGGAAATGGGATGCCTTGACTGACGGAAATGGGATGCAGTGATTGACGGAAATGTGATGCATTGACTGATGGAAATGGGACGCAGTGACTGAGGGAAATGAGATGCAGTGTCTGAGTGAAATGGGATGCAGTGATTGTGTGAAATGGGATGCAGTGACTGAGGGAAATGGGTTGCAGTGACTCAGGGAAATGGGATGCAGTGATTGAGTGAAATGGGATGCAGTGACTCATGCAAATGGGATGCAGTGACTGATGAAAATGGGATACATTGACTGAGGGAAATGGGTTGCAGTGACTCTGGGAAATGGGATGCAGTGACTGAGGGAAATGAGATGCAGTGACTGAGGGAAATGGGATGCAGTGACTGTGGGAAATGAGATGCAGTGACTGAGAGAAATGAGATGCAGTGACTGAGGGAAATGGGATGCAGTGACTGAGGGAAATGGAATGCAGTGACTGAGTGAAATGTGATGCACTCTATGACTGAAATGGAATGCACTGATTGTGTGAAATGGGATGCAGTGACTGTGTGAAATGGGATGCAGTGACTGAGGGAAAAGGGATGCAGTGACTGAGTGAAATGAGATGCAGTGACTGAGGGAAATGAGCTTCAGTGACTGAGGGAAATGAGATGCAGTGACTGAGGGAAATGGGATGCAGTGACTGAGGGAAATGGGATTCAGAGACTGAGGGAAATGGGATGCAGTGACTGAGTGAAATGGGATGCTGTGACTGAGTGAAATGTGACGCAGTCACTGCATGAAATGGGATGCCGTGACTGAGTGAAATGGGATGCAGTGACTGACGGAAAATGGGTTGCAACGACTGATGGAAATGGGAAATAGTGACTGATGAAAATGGTATGCAGTGACTGTGGGAAATGCGATGCAGATACTGAGGGAAATGGGATGCAGTGACTGAGGGAAACGTGATGCAGTGACTGAGTGAAATGGGACGCAGTGACTGAGTGAAATGTGATGCACTCACTGAATGAAATGGAATGCACTGATTGTGTCAAATGGGATGCAGTGACTGTATGAAATGTGATGCAGTGACTGTGTGAAATGGGATGCAGTGACTGAGGGAAAAGGGATGCAGTGACTGAGTGAAATGGGATGCAGTGACGAATGGAAATTGGATGCAGTAACAGAGTGACATGAGCAGCAGTGTCTGATGGAAATGTGATGCAGTGACTGAGGGAAATTGGATGCAGTGAGTTTGGGAAATTGAATTCATCGTCTGTGAGATACGGGAAACAGTGACTGATGGAAATGTGATGCAGTGACTGTGGTGAAGGACATGCAGTGATTGAGTAAATGGGATGCAGTGACTGAGTGAAATGTGATGCAGTGACCGAGTGAAATGTGATGCAGTGACTGAGGGAAAAGGGATGCAGGGACTGAGTGAATTGGGATGCAGTGACACACGGAAATGGGATGCCTTGACTGAAGGAAATAGGATGCAGTGATTGACGGAAATGTGATGCAGTGACTGATGGAAATGGGATGCAGTAACTGAGGGAAATGGAATGCAGTGACTGAGGGAAATGAGATGCAGTGTCTGAGTCAAATGGGATGCAGTGATTGTGTGAAATGGGATGCAGTGACTGAGGGAAATGGGTTGCAGTGACTCAGGGAAATGGGATGCAGTGATTGAGTGAAATGGGATGCAGTGACTCATGCAAATGGGATGCAGTGACTGATGAAAATGGGATACATTGACTGAGGGAAATGGGTTGCAGTGACTCTGGGAAATGGGATGCAGTGACTGAGGGAAATGAGATGCAGTGACTGAGGGAAATGGGATGCAGTGACTGTGGGAAATGAGATGCAGTGACTGAGGGAAATGAGATGCAGTGACTGAGGGAAATGGGATGCAGTGACTGAGTGAAATGTGATGCACTCTATGACTGAAATGGAATGCACTGATTGTGTGAAATGGGATGCAGTGACTGTGTGAAATGGGATGCAGTGACTGAGGGAAAAGGGATGCAGTGACTGAGTGAAATGAGATGCAGTGACTGAGGGAAATGAGATGCAGTGACTGAGGGAAATGAGATGCAGTGACTGAGGGAAATGGGATGCAGTGACTGAGGGAAATGGGATTCAGAGACTGAGGGAAATGGGATGCAGTGACTGAGTGAAATGGGATGCTGTGACTGAGGGAAATGTGACGCAGTCACTGAATGAATGCAGTGACTGACGGAAAATGGGTTGCAACGACTGATGGAAATGGGAAATAGTGACTGATGAAAATGGTATGCAGTGACTGTGGGAAATGCGATACAGATACTGAGGGAAATGGGATGCAGTGACTGAGGGAAACGTGATGCAGTGACTGAGTGAAATGGGATGCAGTGACTGAGTGAAATGTGATGCACTCACTGAATGAAATGGAATGCACTGATTGTGTCAAATGGGATGCAGTGACTGTGTGAAATGTGATGCAGTGACTGTGTGAAATGGGATGCAGTGACTGAGGGAAAAGGGATGCAGTGACTGGGTGAAATGGGATGCAGTGACTGAGTGAATTGGGATGCAGTGACACACGGAAATGGGATGCCTTGACTGACGGAAATGGGATGCAGTGATTGACGGAAAAGTGATGCATTGACTGATGGAAATGGGACGCAGTGACTGAGGGAAATGAGATGCAGTGTCTGAGTGAAATGGGATGCAGTGATTGTGTGAAATGGGATGCAGTGACTGAGGGAAATGGGTTGCAGTGACTCAGGGAAATGGGATGCAGTGATTGAGTGAAATGGGATGCAGTGACTCATGCAAATGGGATGCAGTGACTGATGAAAATGGGATACATTGACTGAGGGAAATGGGTTGCAGTGACTCTGGGAAATGGGATGCAGTGACTGAGGGAAATGGGATGCAGTGACTGAGGGAAATGGGATGCAGTGACTGAGTGAAATGTGATGCACTCACGGAATGAAATGGAATGCACTGATTGTGTGAAATGGGATGCACTGATTGTGTCAAATGGGATGCCGTGACTGTGTGAAATGGGATGCCGTGACTGTGTGAAATGTGATGCAGTGACTGAGGGAAAAGGAATGCAGTGACTGAGTGAAATGGGATGCAGTGACTGAGTGAATTGGGATGCAGTGACACACGGAAATGGGATGCCTTGACTGACGGAAATGGGATGCAGTGATTGACGGAAAAGTGATGCATTGACTGATGGAAATGGGACGCAGTGACTGAGGGAAATGAGATGCAGTGTCTGAGTGAAATGGGATGCAGTGATTGTGTGAAATGGGATGCAGTGACTGAGGGAAATGGGTTGCAGTGACTCAGGGAAATGGGATGCAGTGATTGAGTGAAATGGGATGCAGTGACTCATGCAAATGGGATGCAGTGACTGATGAAAATGGGATACATTGACTGAGGGAAATGGGTTGCAGTGACTCTGGGAAATGGGATGCAGTGACTGAGGGAAATGAGATGCAGTGACTGAGGGAAATGGGATGCAGTGACTGTGGGAAATGAGATGCAGTGACTGAGGGAAATGAGATGCAGTGACTGAGGGAAATGGGATGCAGTGACTGAGGGAAATGGGATGCAGTGACTGAGTGAAATGTGATGCACTCACGGAATGAAATGGAATGCACTGATTGTGTGAAATGGGATGCACTGATTGTGTCAAATGGGATGCCGTGACTGTGTGAAATGGGATGCCGTGACTGTGTGAAATGTGATGCAGTGACTGAGGGAAAAGGAATGCAGTGACTGAGTGAAATGGGATGCAGTGACTGAGTGAATTGGGATGCAGTGACACACGGAAATGGGATGCCTTGACTGACGGAAATGGGATGCAGTGATTGACGGAAATGTGATGCATTGACTGATGGAAATGGGACGCAGTGACTGAGGGAAATGAGATGCAGTGTCTGAGTGAAATGGGATGCAGTGATAGTGTGAAATGGGATGCAGTGACTGAGGGAAATGGGTTGCAGTGACTCAGGGAAATGGGATGCAGTGATTGAGTGAAATGGGATGCAGTGACTCATGCAAATGGGATGCAGTGACTGATGAAAATGGGATACATTGACTGAGGGAAATGGGTTGCAGTGACTCTGGGAAATGGGATGCAGTGACTGAGGGAAATGAGATGCAGTGACTGAGGGAAATGGGATGCAGTGACTGTGGGAAATGAGATGCAGTGACTGAGAGAAATGAGATGCAGTGACTGAGGGAAATGGGATGCAGTGACTGAGGGAAATGGAATGCAGTGACTGAGTGAAATGTGATGCACTCTATGACTGAAATGGAATGCACTGATTGTGTGAAATGGGATGCAGTGACTGTGTGAAATGGGATGCAGTGACTGAGGGAAAAGGGATGCAGTGACTGAGTGAAATGAGATGCAGTGACTGAGGGAAATGAGCTTCAGTGACTGAGGGAAATGAGATGCAGTGACTGAGGGAAATGGGATGCAGTGACTGAGGGAAATGGGATTCAGAGACTGAGGGAAATGGGATGCAGTGACTGAGTGAAATGGGATGCTGTGACTGAGTGAAATGTGACGCAGTCACTGCATGAAATGGGATGCCGTGACTGAGTGAAATGGGATGCAGTGACTGACGGAAAATGGGTTGCAACGACTGATGGAAATGGGAAATAGTGACTGATGAAAATGGTATGCAGTGACTGTGGGAAATGCGATGCAGATACTGAGGGAAATGGGATGCAGTGACTGAGGGAAACGTGATGCAGTGACTGAGTGAAATGGGATGCAGTGACTGAGTGAAATGTGATGCACTCACTGAATGAAATGGAATGCACTGATTGTGTCAAATGGGATGCAGTGACTGTATGAAATGTGATGCAGTGACTGTGTGAAATGGGATGCAGTGACGAATGGAAATTGGATGCAGTAACAGAGTGACATGAGCAGCAGTGTCTGATGGAAATGTGATGCAGTGACTGAGGGAAATTGGATGCAGTGAGTTTGGGAAATTGAATTCATCGTCTGTGAGATACGGGAAACAGTGACTGATGGAAATGTGATGCAGTGACTGTGGTGAAGGACATGCAGTGATTGAGTAAATGGGATGCAGTGACTGAGTGAAATGTGATGCAGTGACCGAGTGAAATGTGATGCAGTGACTGAGGGAAAAGGGATGCAGGGACTGAGTGAATTGGGATGCAGTGACACACGGAAATGGGATGCCTTGACTGAAGGAAATAGGATGCAGTGATTGACGGAAATGTGATGCAGTGACTGATGGAAATGGGATGCAGTAACTGAGGGAAATGGAATGCAGTGACTGAGGGAAATGAGATGCAGTGTCTGAGTCAAATGGGATGCAGTGATTGTGTGAAATGGGATGCAGTGACTGAGGGAAATGGGTTGCAGTGACTCAGGGAAATGGGATGCAGTGATTGAGTGAAATGGGATGCAGTGACTCATGCAAATGGGATGCAGTGACTGATGAAAATGGGATACATTGACTGAGGGAAATGGGTTGCAGTGACTCTGGGAAATGGGATGCAGTGACTGAGGGAAATGAGATGCAGTGACTGAGGGAAATGGGATGCAGTGACTGTGGGAAATGAGATGCAGTGACTGAGGGAAATGAGATGCAGTGACTGAGGGAAATGGGATGCAGTGACTGAGGGAAATGGGATGCAGTGACTGAGTGAAATGTGATGCACTCTATGACTGAAATGGAATGCACTGATTGTGTGAAATGGGATGCAGTGACTGTGTGAAATGGGATGCAGTGACTGAGGGAAAAGGGATGCAGTGACTGAGTGAAATGAGATGCAGTGACTGAGGGAAATGAGATGCAGTGACTGAGGGAAATGAGATGCAGTGACTGAGGGAAATGGGATGCAGTGACTGAGGGAAATGGGATTCAGAGACTGAGGGAAATGGGATGCAGTGACTGAGTGAAATGGGATGCTGTGACTGAGGGAAATGTGACGCAGTCACTGAATGAATGCAGTGACTGACGGAAAATGGGTTGCAACGACTGATGGAAATGGGAAATAGTGACTGATGAAAATGGTATGCAGTGACTGTGGGAAATGCGATACAGATACTGAGGGAAATGGGATGCAGTGACTGAGGGAAACGTGATGCAGTGACTGAGTGAAATGGGATGCAGTGACTGAGTGAAATGTGATGCACTCACTGAATGAAATGGAATGCACTGATTGTGTCAAATGGGATGCAGTGACTGTGTGAAATGTGATGCAGTGACTGTGTGAAATGGGATGCAGTGACTGAGGGAAAAGGGATGCAGTGACTGGGTGAAATGGGATGCAGTGACTGAGTGAATTGGGATGCAGTGACACACGGAAATGGGATGCCTTGACTGACGGAAATGGGATGCAGTGATTGACGGAAATGTGATGCAGTGACTGATGGAAATGGGACGCAGTGACTGAGGGAAATGGGATGCAGTGACTGAGGGAAATGAGATGCAGTGTCTGAGTGAAATGGGATGCAGTGATTGTGTGAAATGGGATGCAGTGACTGAGGGAAATGGGTTGCAGTTACTCAGGGAAATGGGATGCAGTGATTGAGTGAAATGGGATGCAGTGACTGATGGAAATGGGATGCAGTGACTGATGCAAATGGGATACATTGACTGCGGGAAATGGGTTGCAGTGACTCTGGGAAATGGGATGCAGTGACTGTGGGAAATGAGATGCAGTGACTGAGGGAAATGGGATGCAGTGACTGTGGGAAATGAGATGCAGTGACTGAGGGAAATGAGATGCAGTGTCTGAGGGAAATGGGATGCAGTGTCTGAGTGAAATGTGACGCTGTCACTGAATGAAATGGGACGCAGCGACTGAGTGAAATGGGATGCAGTGACTGAGGGAAAATGGGTTGCAACAACTGATGGAAATGGGAAATAGTGACTGATGAAAATGGTATGCAGTGACTGTGGGAAATGCGATGCAGTGACTGAGGGAAATGGGATGCAGTGACTGAGGGAAACGTGATGCAGTGACTGAGTGAAATGGGATGCAGTGACTGAGTGAAATGTGATGCACTCACGGAATGAAATGGAATGCACTGATTGTGTGAAATGGGATGCACTGATTGTGTCAAATGGGATGCCGTGACTGTGTGAAATGGGATGCCGTGACTGTGTGAAATGGGATGCAGTGACTGAGGGAAAAGGAACGCAGAGACTGAGTGAAATGGGATGCAGTGACTGAGTGAATTGGGATGCAGTGACACACGGAAATGGGATGCCTTGACTGACGGAAATGGGATGCAGTGATTGACGGAAAAGTGATGCATTGACTGATGGAAATGGGACGCAGTGACTGAGGGAAATGAGATGCAGTGTCTGAGTGAAATGGGATGCAGTGATTGTGTGAAATGGGATGCAGTGACTGAGGGAAATGGGTTGCAGTGACTCAGGGAAATGGGATGCAGTGATTGAGTGAAATGGGATGCAGTGACTCATGCAAATGGGATGCAGTGACTGATGAAAATGGGATACATTGACTGAGGGAAATGGGTTGCAGTGACTCTGGGAAATGGGATGCAGTGACTGAGGGAAATGAGATGCTGTGACAGAGGGAAATGGGATGCAGTGACTGTGGGAAATGAGATGCAGTGACTGAGGGAAATGAGATGCAGTGACTGAGGGAAATGGGATGCAGTGACTGAGGGAAATGGGATGCAGTGACTGAGTGAAATGTGATGCACTCTATGACTGAAATGGAATGCACTGATTGTGTGAAATGGGATGCAGTGACTGTGGGAAATGAGATGCAGTGACTGAGGGAAATGAGATGCAGTGACTGAGGGAAATGGGATGCAGTGTCTGAGTGAAATGTGACGCTGTCACTGAATGAAATGGGACGCAGTGAGTGAGTGAAATGGGATGCAGTGACTGAGGGAAATTGGGTTGCAACAACTGATGGAAATGGGAAATAGTGACTGATGAAAATGGTATGCAGTGACTGTGGGAAATGCGAAGCAGTGACTGAGGGAAATGGGATGCAGTGACTGAGGGAAACGTGATGCAGTGACTGAGTGAAATGGGATGCAGTGACTGAGTGAAATGTGATGCACTCACGGAATGAAATGGAATGCACTGATTGTGTGAATTGGGATGCACTGATTGTGTCAAATGGGATGCCGTGACTGTGTGAAATGGGATGCCGTGACTGTGTGAAATGGGATGCAGTGACTGAGGGAAAAGGAACGCAGAGACTGAGTGAAATGGGATGCAGTGACTGAGTGAATTGGGATGCAGTGACACACGGAAATGGGATGCCTTGACTGACGGAAATGGGATGCAGTGATTGACGGAAAAGTGATGCATTGACTGATGGAAATGGGACGCAGTGACTGAGGGAAATGAGATGCAGTGTCTGAGTGAAATGGGATGCAGTGATTGTGTGAAATGGGATGCAGTGACTGAGGGAAATGGGTTGCAGTGACTCAGGGAAATGGGATGCAGTGATTGAGTGAAATGGGATGCAGTGACTCATGCAAATGGGATGCAGTGACTGATGAAAATGGGATACATTGACTGAGGGAAATGGGTTGCAGTGACTCTGGGAAATGGGATGCAGTGACTGAGGGAAATGAGATGCAGTGACTGAGGGAAATGGGATGCAGTGACTGTGGGAAATGAGATGCAGTGACTGAGGGAAATGAGATGCAGTGACTGAGGGAAATGGGATGCAGTGATTGTGTGAAATGGGATGCATTGACTGACGGAAAATGGGTTGCAACGACTGATGGAAATGGGAAATAGTGACTGATGAAAATGGTACGCAGTGACTGTGGGAAATGCGATGCAGATACTGAGGGAAATGGGATGCAGTGACTGAGGGAAACGTGATGCAGTGACTGAGTGAAATGGGATGCAGTGACTGAGTGAAATGTGATGCACTCACTGAATGAAATGGAATGCACTGATTGTGTCAAATGGGATGCAGTGACTGTGTGAAATGTGATGCAGTGACTGTGTGAAATGGGATGCAGTGACTGAGGGAAAAGGGATGCAGTGACTGTGTGAAATGTGATGCAGTGACTGTGTGAAATGGGATGCAGTGACTGAGGGAAAAGGGATGCAGTGACTGGGTGAAATGGGATGCAGTGACTGAGTGAATTGGGATGCAGTGACACACGGAAATGGGATGCTGTGACTGTGTGAAATGGGATGCCGTGACTGTGTGAAATGTGATGCAGTGACTGATGGAAATGGGACGCAGTGACTGAGGGAAATGGGATGCAGTGACTGAGGGAAATGAGATGCAGTGTCTGAGTGAAATGGGATGCAGTGATTGTGTGAAATGGGATGCAGTGACTGAGGGAAATGGGTTGCAGTGACTCAGGGAAATGGGATGCAGTGATTGAGTGAAATGGGATGCAGTGACTGATGCAAATGGGATGCAGTGACTGATGCAAATGGGATACATTAACTGAGGGAAATGGGTTGCAGTGACTGAGGGAAATGGGATGCAGTCACTGTGGGAAATGAGATGCAGTGACTGAGGGAAATGGGATGCAGTGACTGTGGGAAATGAGATGCAGTGACTGAGGGAAATGAGAGGCAGTGACTGAGGGAAATGGGATGCAGTGTCTGAGTGAAATGTGACGCTGTCACTGAATGAAATGGGACGCAGTGACTGAGTGAAATGGGATGTAGTGACTGAGGGAAATTGGGTTGCAACAACTGATGGAAATGGGAAATAGTGACTGATGAAAATGGTATGCAGTGACTGTGGGAAATGCGATGCAGTGACTGAGGGAAATGGGATGCAGTGACTGAGGGAAACGTGATGCAGTGACTGAGTGAAATGAGATGCAGTGACTGAGTGAAATGTGATGCACTCACGGAATGAAATGGAATGCACTGATTGTGTGAAATGGGATGCACTGATTGTGTCAAATGGGATGCCGTGACTGTGTGAAATGGGATGCCGTGACTGTGTGAAATGGGATGCAGTGACTGAGGGAAAAGGAACGCAGAGACTGAGTGAAATGGGATGCAGTGACTGAGTGAATTGGGATGCAGTGACACACGGAAATGGGATGCCTTGACTGACGGAAATGGGATGCAGTGATTGACGGAAAAGTGATGCATTGACTGATGGAAATGGGACGCAGTGACTGAGGGAAATGAGATGCAGTGTCTGAGTGAAATGGGATGCAGTGATTGTGTGAAATGGGATGCAGTGACTGAGGGAAATGGGTTGCAGTGACTCAGGGAAATGGGATGCAGTGATTGAGTGAAATGGGATGCAGTGACTCATGCAAATGGGATGCAGTGACTGATGAAAATGGGATACATTGACTGAGGGAAATGGGTTGCAGTGACTCTGGGAAATGGGATGCAGTGACTGAGGGAAATGAGATGCAGTGACTGAGGGAAATGGCATGCAGTGACTGTGGGAAATGAGATGCAGTGACTGAGGGAAATGAGATGCAGTGACTGCTTGAAATGGGATGCAGTGACTGAGGGAAATGGGATGCAGTGACTGAGTGAAATGTGATGCACTCTATGACTGAAATGGAATGCACTGATTGTGTGAAATGGGATGCAGTGACTGTGTGAAATGAGATGCAGTGACTGAGGGAAATGAGAGGCAGTGACTGAGGTAAATGGGATGCAGTGTCTGAGTGAAATGTGACGCTGTCACTGAATGAAATGGGACGCAGTGAGTGAGTGAAATGGGATGCAGTGACTGAGGGAAATTGGGTTGCAACAACTGATGGAAATGGGAAATAGTGACTGATGAAAATGGTATGCAGTGACTGTGGGAAATGCGATGCAGTGACTGAGGGAAATGGGATGCAGTGACTGAGGGAAACGTGATGCAGTGACTGAGTGAAATGGGATGCAGTGACTGAGTGAAATGTGATGCACTCACGGAATGAAATGGAATGCACTGATTGTGTGAAATGGGATGCACTGATTGTGTCAAATGGGATGCCGTGACTGTGTGAAATGGGATGCCGTGACTGTGTGAAATGTGATGCAATGACTGAGGGAAAAGGGATGCAGTGACTGAGTGAAATGGGATGCAGTGACACACGGAAATGGGATGCTGTGACTGTGTGAAATGGGATGCCGTGACTGTGTGAAATGTGATGCAGTGACTGATGGAAATGGGACGCAGTGACTGAGGGAAATGGGATGCAGTGACTGAGGGAAATGAGATGCAGTGTCTGAGTGAAATGGGATGCAGTGATTGTGTGAAATGGGATGCAGTGACTGAGGGAAATGGGTTGCAGTGACTCAGGGAAATGGGATGCAGTGATTGAGTGAAATGGGATGCAGTGACTGATGCAAATGGGATGCAGTGACTGATGCAAATGGGATACATTGACTGAGGGAAATGGGTTGCAGTGACTGAGGGAAATGGGATGCAGTGACTGTGGGAAATGAGATGCAGTGACTGAGGGAAATGGGATGCAGTGACTGTGGGAAATGAGATGCAGTGACTGAGGGAAATGAGATGCAGTGACTGAGGGAAATGGGATGCAGTGTCTGAGTGAAATGTGACGCTGTCACTGAATGAAATGGGACGCAGTGACTGAGTGAAATGGGATGCAGTGACTGAGGGAAATTGGGTTGCAACAACTGATGGAAATGGGAAATAGTGACTGATGAAAATGGTATGCAGTGACTGTGGGAAATGCGATGCAGTGACTGAGGGAAATGGGATGCAGTGACTGAGGGAAACGTGATGCAGTGACTGAGTGAAATGAGATGCAGTGACTGAGTGAAATGTGATGCACTCACGGAATGAAATGGAATGCACTGATTGTGTGAAATGGGATGCACTGATTGTGTCAAATGGGATGCCGTGACTGTGTGAAATGGGATGCCGTGACTGTGTGAAATGGGATGCAGTGACTGAGGGAAAAGGAACGCAGAGACTGAGTGAAATGGGATGCAGTGACTGAGTGAATTGGGATGCAGTGACACACGGAAATGGGATGCCTTGACTGACGGAAATGGGATGCAGTGATTGACGGAAAAGTGATGCATTGACTGATGGAAATGGGACGCAGTGACTGAGGGAAATGAGATGCAGTGTCTGAGTGAAATGGGATGCAGTGATTGTGTGAAATGGGATGCAGTGACTGAGGGAAATGGGTTGCAGTGACTCAGGGAAATGGGATGCAGTGATTGAGTGAAATGGGATGCAGTGACTCATGCAAATGGGATGCAGTGACTGATGAAAATGGGATACATTGACTGAGGGAAATGGGTTGCAGTGACTCTGGGAAATGGGATGCAGTGACTGAGGGAAATGAGATGCAGTGACTGAGGGAAATGGGATGCAGTGACTGTGGGAAATGAGATGCAGTGACTGAGGGAAATGAGATGCAGTGACTGAGGGAAATGGGATGCAGTGACTGAGGGAAATGGGATGCAGTGACTGAGTGAAATGTGATGCACTCTATGACTGAAATGGAATGCACTGATTGTGTGAAATGGGATGCAGTGACTGTGGGAAATGAGATGCAGTGACTGAGGGAAATGAGAGGCAGTGACTGAGGGAAATGGGATGCAGTGTCTGAGTGAAATGTGACGCTGTCACTGAATGAAATGGGACGCAGTGAGTGAGTGAAATGGGATGCAGTGACTGAGGGAAATTGGGTTGCAACAACTGATGGAAATGGGAAATAGTGACTGATGAAAATGGTATGCAGTGACTGTGGGAAATGCGATGCAGTGACTGAGGGAAATGGGATGCAGTGACTGAGGGAAACGTGATGCAGTGACTGAGTGAAATGGGATGCAGTGACTGAGTGAAATGTGATGCACTCACGGAATGAAATGGAATGCACTGATTGTGTGAAATGGGATGCACTGATTGTGTCAAATGGGATGCCGTGACTGTGTGAAATGGGATGCCGTGACTGTGTGAAATGGGATGCAGTGACTGAGGGAAAAGGAACGCAGAGACTGAGTGAAATGGGATGCAGTGACTGAGTGAATTGGGATGCAGTGACACACGGAAATGGGATGCCTTGACTGACGGAAATGGGATGCAGTGATTGACGGAAATGTGATGCATTGACTGATGGAAATGGGACGCAGTGACTGAGGGAAATGAGATGCAGTGTCTGAGTGAAATGGGATGCAGTGATTGTGTGAAATGGGATGCAGTGACTGAGGGAAATGGGTTGCAGTGACTCAGGGAAATGGGATGCAGTGATTGAGTGAAATGGGATGCAGTGACTCATGCAAATGGGATGCAGTGACTGATGAAAATGGGATACATTGACTGAGGGAAATGGGTTGCAGTGACTCTGGGAAATGGGATGCAGTGACTGAGGGAAATGAGATGCAGTGACTGAGGGAAATGGGATGCAGTGACTGTGGGAAATGAGATGCAGTGACTGAGGGAAATGAGATGCAGTGACTGAGGGAAATGGGATGCAGTGACTGAGGGAAATGGGATGCAGTGACTGAGTGAAATGTGATGCACTCTATGACTGAAATGGAATGCACTGATTGTGTGAAATGAGATGCAGTGACTGTGTGAAATGGGATGCAGTGACTGAGGGAAAAGGGATGCAGTGACTGAGTGAAATGAGATGCAGTGACTGAGGGAAATGAGATGCAGTGACTGAGGGAAATGAGATGCAGTGACTGAGGGAAATGCGATGCAGTGACTGAGGGAAATGGGATTCAGAGACTGAGGGAAATGGGATGCAGTGACTGAGTGAAATGGGATGCTGTGACTGAGGGAAATGTGACGCAGTCACTGAATGAAATGGGATGCCGTGACTGAGTGAAATGGGATGCAGTGACTGACGGAAAATGGGTTGCAACGACTGATGGAAATGGGAAATAGTGACTGATGAAAATGGTATGCAGTGACTGTGGGAAATGCGATGCAGATACTGAGGGAAATGGGATGCAGTGACTGAGGGAAACGTGATGCAGTGACTGAGTGAAATGGGATGCAGTGACTGAGTGAAATGTGATGCACTCACTGAATGAAATGGAATGCACTGATTGTGTCAAATGGGATGCAGTGACTGTGTGAAATGTGATGCAGTGACTGTGTGAAATGGGATGCAGTGACTGAGGGAAAAGGGATGCAGTGACTGAGTGAAATGGGATGCAGTGACTGAGTGAATTGGGATGCAGTGACACACGGAAATGGGATGCCTTGACTGACGGAAATGGGATGCAGTGATTGACGGAAATGTGATGCATTGACTGATGGAAATGGGACGCAGTGACTGAGGGAAATGAGATGCAGTGTCTGAGTGAAATGGGATGCAGTGATTGTGTGAAATGGGATGCAGTGACTGAGGGAAATGGGTTGCAGTGACTCAGGGAAATGGGATGCAGTGATTGAGTGAAATGGGATGCAGTGACTCATGCAAATGGGATGCAGTGACTGGTGAAAATGGGATACATTGACTGAGGGAAATGGGTTGCAGTGACTCTGGGAAATGGGATGCAGTGACTGAGGGAAATGAGATGCAGTGACTGAGGGAAATGGGATGCAGTGACTGTTGGAAATGAGATGCAGTGACTGAGGGAAATGAGATGCAGTGACTGAGGGAAATGGGATGCAGTGACTGAGGGAAATGGGATGCAGTGACTGAGTGAAATGTGATGCACTCTATGACTGAAATGGAATGCACTGATTGTGTGAAATGAGATGCAGTGACTGTGTGAAATGGGATGCAGTGACTGAGGGAAAAGGGATGCAGTGACTGAGTGAAATGAGATGCAGTGACTGAGGGAAATGAGATGCAGTGACTGAGGGAAATGAGATGCAGTGACTGAGGGAAATGGGATGCAGTGACTGAGGGAAATGGGATTCAGAGACTGAGGGAAATGGGATGCAGTGACTGAGTGAAATGGGATGCTGTGACTGAGGGAAATGTGACGCAGTCACTGAATGAAATGGGATGCCGTGACTGAGTGAAATGGGATGCAGTGACTGACGGAAAATGGGTTGCAACGACTGATGGAAATGGGAAATAGTGACTGATGAAAATGGTATGCAGTGACTGTGGGAAATGCGATGCAGATACTGAGGGAAATGGGATGCAGTGACTGAGGGAAACGTGATGCAGTGACTGAGTGAAATGGGATGCAGTGACTGAGTGAAATGTGATGCACTCACTGAATGAAATGGAATGCACTGATTGTGTCAAATGGGATGCAGTGACTGTGTGAAATGGGATGCAGTGACTGAGGGAAATGGGTTGCGGTGACTCAGGGAAATGGGATGCAGTGATTGAGTGAAATGGGATGCAGTGACTGATGCAAATGGGATGCAGTGACTGATGCAAATGGGATACATTGACTGAGGGAAATGGGTTGCAGTGACTGAGGGAAATGGGATGCAGTGACTGTGGGAAATGAGATGCAGTGACTGAGGGAAATGGGATGCAGTGACTGTGGGAAATGAGATGCAGTGACTGAGGGAAATGAGATGCAGTGACTGAGGGAAATGGGATGCAGTGACTGAGGGAAATGGGATGCTGTGACTGAGGGAAATGTGATGTACTCACTGACTGAAATGGAATGCACTGATTGTGTGAAATGGGATGCACTGATTGTGTGTAAATGGAATGCAGTGACTGTGTGAAATGGGATGCACTGACTGAGGGAAAAGGGATTCAGTCACTGAGTGAAATGTGATTCCGTCACTGAGTGAAATATGATGCACTCACTGAGTGTACTGTGATTCAGTCACTCAGTGAACTGTGATGCAGTCACTGAGTGAAATAGGATGCAGTGGCTGAGTGAAATAGGATGCAGTGACTGAGGGACATGGGATGCAGTGACTGAGGGACATGGGATGCAGTGACTGAGGGACATGGCATGCGGTGATTGAGGGACATGGGATGCGGTGACTGAGGGACATGGGATCCGGTGACTGAGGGACATGGGATCCGGTGACTGAGGGACATGAGCTGCAGTGACAGAGTTACTTGGAAGGAGTTTCTGAGTTAATAGGGAATCAGTGCCCGAGCGGGCATGGGGTGCAGTGACTGAGGGAAATGGGATAAGGTGCCTGACCGAAACGGGACGCACTGACTGAGTGAAATGGGATGCAGTAACTGAGGGACATGGGATGCAGTGACTGAGGGACATGGGATGCAGTGACTGAGAGACAGGGGATGCAGTGACTGAGGGACATGGGATGCAGTGACTGAGGGACATGGGATGCTGTGACACCCGGACATGGGATGCAGTGACTGAGGGAATTATGATGCAGTGACGGCGTGAAATGGGATGCAGTGATTGAGTGAAATGCGATGCAGTCCCTGAGTGCAATGTGATGCAGTGACTGAATGAAATGTGATGCAGTGACTGCTTGAAATGGGATGCATCACTGAGTGCAATGGGATGCAGTGACTGGGTGAAATGGGATGCAGTGACTGATGGAAATTGGATGCAGTGACAGAGTGACATGAGCTGCAGTGTCTGATGGAAATGTGATGCAGTGACTGAGGGAAATTGGATGCAGTGAGTTTGGGAAATTGAATTCATTGTCTGTGAGATACGGGAAACAGTGACTGATGGAAATGTGATGCAGTGACTGTGGTGAAGGACATGCAGTGATTGAGTAAATGGGATGCAGTGACTTAGTGAAATGTGATGCAGTGACCGAGTGAAATGTGATGCAGTGACTGAGGGAAATGGGATGCAGGGACTGAGTGAATTGGGATGCAGTGACACACTGAAATGGGATGCCTTGACTGAAGGAAATAGGATGCAGTGATTGACGGAAATGTGATGCAGTGACTGATGGAAATGGGATTCAGTAACTGAGGGAAATGGAATGCAGTGACTGAGGGAAATGGGATGCAGTGACAGAGTGAAATGGGACGCACTGACTGAGTGAAATGGGACGCAGTGACTGAGGGACATGGGATGCAGTGACTGATGGACATGAGATGCAGTGACTGAGAGACATGGGATGCAGTGACACACGGACATGGGATGCAGTGACACACGGACATGGGATGCAGTGACTGAGGGAATTTGAATGCAGTGACTGAGGGAAATGGGATGCAGTGACAGAGTGAAATGGGACGCACTGACTGAGTGAAATGGGACGCAGTGACTGAGGGACATGGGATGCAGTGACACACGGACATGGGATGCAGTGACACACGGACATGGGATGCAGTGACTGAGGGAATTTGAATGCAGTGACTGAGGGAAATGGGATGCAGTGACAGAGTGAAATGGGATGCAGTGACGGATGCAAATGGGATGCAGTGACTGAGTGAAATGGGATGCAGTGACTGACGGAAATGGGATGCAGTGGCTGCGTGAAATGGGATGCAGTGACTGCGTGAAATGGGATGCAGTGACTGTGTGAAATGGCAAGCACTGACTGAGTGAAATGTGATTCACTCACTGAGTGAAATGTGATGCAGTGGCTGAGTGAAATGGGATGCAGTGACTGCGTAAAATGTGATGCACTCACAGAGTGAACTCTGATGCAGTGACAGAGTGAACTGGGATGCAGTGACAGAGTGAAATGGGATGCAGTGACTGAGGGAAATGAGATGCTTTGACTGAGGGAAATGGGATGCAGTGACTGAGGGAAATGGGATGCAGTCACTGAGGGAAATGGGATGCAGTCACTGAGTGAAATGGTTTGCAGTGACTGAGTGAAATGTGATGCACTCACTGAATGAAATTGAATGCACTGATTGTGTGAAATGGGATGCAGTGACTGTGTGAAATGGGATGCAGTGACTGAGGGAAATGGGATGCAGTGACTGAGTGAAATGGGATGCAGTGTCTGAGTGAAATGTGACGCTGTCACTGAATGAAATGGGACGCAGTGACTGAGTTAAATGGGATGCAGTGACTGAGGGAAATTGGGTTGCAACGACTGATGGAAATGGGAAATAGTGACTGATGAAAATGGTATGCAGTGACTGTTGGAAATGCGATGCAGTTACTGAGGGAAATGGGATGCAGTGACTGAGGGAAACGTGATGCAGTGACTGAGTGAAATGGGATGCAGTGACTGAGTGAAATGTGATGCACTCATGGAATGAAATGGAATGCACTGATTGTGTGAAATAGGATGCACTGATTGTGTCAAATGGGATGCCGTGACTGTGTAAAATGGGATGCCGTGACTGTGTGAAATGGGATGCTGTGACTGAGGGAAAACGAATGCAGTGACTGAGTGAAATGGGATGCAGTGACTGAGTGAATTGGGATGCAGTGACACACGGAAATGGGATGCCTTGACTGACGGAAATGGGATGCAGTGATTGACGGAAATGTGATGCATTGACTGATGGAAATGGGACGCAGTGACTGAGGGAAATGAGATGCAGTGTCTGAGTGAAATGGGATGCAGTGATTGTGTGAAATGGGATGCAGTGACTGAGGGAAATGGGTTGCAGTGACTCAGGGAAATGGGATGCAGTGATTGAGTGAAATGGGATGCAGTGACTGATGCAAATGGGATGCAGTGACTGATGAAAATGGGATACATTGACTGAGGGAAATGGGTTGCAGTGACTCTGGGAAATGGGATGCAGTGACTGAGGGAAATGAGATGCAGTGACTGAGGGAAATGGGATGCGGTGACTGTGGGAAATGAGATGCAGTGACTGAGGGAAATGGGATGCGGTGACTGTGGGAAATGAGATGCAGTGACTGAGGGAAATGAGATGCAGTGACTGAGGGAAATGGGATGCAGTGACTGAGGGAAATGGGATGCAGTGACTGAGTGAAATGTGATGCACTCTATGACTGAAATGGAATGCACTGATTGTGTGAAATGGGATGCAGTGACTGTGTGAAATGGGATGCAGTGACTGAGGGAAAAGGGATGCAGTGACTGAGTGAAATGAGATGCAGTGACTGAGGGAAATGATTTGCAGTGACTGAGGGAAATGAGATGCAGTGACTGAGGGAAATGGGATGCAGTGACTGAGGGAAATGGGTTGCAGTGACTCAGGGAAATGGGATGCAGTGATTGAGTGAAATGGGATGCAGTGACTCATGCAAATGGGATGCAGTGACTGGTGAAAATGGGATACATTGACTGAGGGAAATGGGTTGCAGTGACTCTGGGAAATGGGATGCAGTGACTGAGGGAAATGAGATGCAGTGACTGCGGGAAATGGGATGCAGTGACTGTTGGAAATGAGATGCAGTGACTGAGGGAAATGAGATGCAGTGACTGAGGGAAATGGGATGCAGTGACTGAGGGAAATGGGATGCAGTGACTGAGTGAAATGTGATGCACTCTATGACTGAAATGGAATGCACTGATTGTGTGAAATGAGATGCAGTGACTGTGTGAAATGGGATGCAGTGACTGAGGGAAAAGGGATGCAGTGACTGAGTGAAATGAGATGCAGTGACTGAGGGAAATGAGATGCAGTGACTGAGGGAAATGAGATGCAGTGACTGAGGGAAATGGGATGCAGTGACTGAGGGAAATGGGATTCAGAGACTGAGGGAAATGGGATGCAGTGACTGAGTGAAATGGGATGCTGTGACTGAGGGAAATGTGACGCAGTCACTGAATGAAATGGGATGCCGTGACTGAGTGAAATGGGATGCAGTGACTGACGGAAAATGGGTTGCAACGACTGATGGAAATGGGAAATAGTGACTGATGAAAATGGTATGCAGTGACTGTGGGAAATGCGATGCAGATACTGAGGGAAATGGGATGCAGTGACTGAGGGAAACGTGATGCAGTGACTGAGTGAAATGGGATGCAGTGACTGAGTGAAATGTGATGCACTCACTGAATGAAATGGAATGCACTGATTGTGTCAAATGGGATGCAGTGACTGTGTGAAATGGGATGCAGTGACTGAGGGAAATGGGTTGCGGTGACTCAGGGAAATGGGATGCAGTGATTGAGTGAAATGGGATGCAGTGACTGATGCAAATGGGATGCAGTGACTGATGCAAATGGGATACATTGACTGAGGGAAATGGGTTGCAGTGACTGAGGGAAATGGGATGCAGTGACTGTGGGAAATGAGATGCAGTGACTGAGGGAAATGGGATGCAGTGACTGTGGGAAATGAGATGCAGTGACTGAGGGAAATGAGATGCAGTGACTGAGGGAAATGGGATGCAGTGACTGAGGGAAATGGGATGCTGTGACTGAGGGAAATGTGATGTACTCACTGACTGAAATGGAATGCACTGATTGTGTGAAATGGGATGCACTGATTGTGTGTAAATGGAATGCAGTGACTGTGTGAAATGGGATGCACTGACTGAGGGAAAAGGGATTCAGTCACTGAGTGAAATGTGATTCCGTCACTGAGTGAAATATGATGCACTCACTGAGTGTACTGTGATTCAGTCACTCAGTGAACTGTGATGCAGTCACTGAGTGAAATAGGATGCAGTGGCTGAGTGAAATAGGATGCAGTGACTGAGGGACATGGGATGCAGTGACTGAGGGACATGGGATGCAGTGACTGAGGGACATGGGATGCGGTGACTGAGGGACATGGGATGCGGTGACTGAGGGACATGGGATCCGGTGACTGAGGGACATGGGATCCGGTGACTGAGGGACATGAGCTGCAGTGACAGAGTTACTTGGAAGGAGTTTCTGAGTTAATAGGGAATCAGTGCCCGAGCGGGCATGGGGTGCAGTGACTGAGGGAAATGGGATACAGTGCCTGACCGAAACGGGACGCACTGACTGAGTGAAATGGGATGCAGTAACTGAGGGACATGGGATGCAGTGACTGAGGGACATGGGATGCAGTGACTGAGAGACAGGGGATGCAGTGACTGAGGGACATGGGATGCAGTGACTGAGGGACATGGGATGCTGTGACACCCGGACATGGGATGCAGTGACTGAGGGAATTATGATGCAGTGACGGCGTGAAATGGGATGCAGTGATTGAGTGAAATGCGATGCAGTCCCTGAGTGCAATGTGATGCAGTGACTGAATGAAATGTGATGCAGTGACTGCTTGAAATGGGATGCATCACTGAGTGCAATGGGATGCAGTGACTGGGTGAAATGGGATGCAGTGACTGATGGAAATTGGATGCAGTGACAGAGTGACATGAGCTGCAGTGTCTGATGGAAATGTGATGCAGTGACTGAGGGAAATTGGATGCAGTGAGTTTGGGAAATTGAATTCATTGTCTGTGAGATACGGGAAACAGTGACTGATGGAAATGTGATGCAGTGACTGTGGTGAAGGACATGCAGTGATTGAGTAAATGGGATGCAGTGACTGAGTGAAATGTGATGCAGTGACCGAGTGAAATGTGATGCAGTGACTGAGGGAAATGGGATGCAGGGACTGAGTGAATTGGGATGCAGTGACACACTGAAATGGGATGCCTTGACTGAAGGAAATAGGATGCAGTGATTGACGGAAATGTGATGCAGTGACTGATGGAAATGGGATGCAGTAACTGAGGGAAATGGAATGCAGTGACTGAGGGAAATGGGATGCAGTGACAGAGTGAAATGGGACGCACTGACTGAGTGAAATGGGACGCAGTGACTGAGGGACATGGGATGCAGTGACTGATGGACATGAGATGCAGTGACTGAGAGACATGGGATGCAGTGACACACGGACATGGGATGCAGTGACACACGGACATGGGATGCAGTGACTGAGGGAATTTGAATGCAGTGACTGAGGGAAATGGGATGCAGTGACAGAGTGAAATGGGACGCACTGACTGAGTGAAATGGGACGCAGTGACTGAGGGACATGGGATGCAGTGACACACGGACATGGGATGCAGTGACACACGGACATGGGATGCAGTGACTGAGGGAATTTGAATGCAGTGACTGAGGGAAATGGGATGCAGTGACAGAGTGAAATGGGATGCAGTGACGGATGCAAATGGGATGCAGTGACTGAGTGAAATGGGATGCAGTGACTGACGGAAATGGGATGCAGTGGCTGCGTGAAATGGGATGCAGTGACTGCGTGAAATGGGATGCAGTGACTGTGTGAAATGGCAAGCACTGACTGAGTGAAATGTGATTCACTCACTGAGTGAAATGTGATGCAGTGGCTGAGTGAAATGGGATGCAGTGACTGCGTAAAATGTGATGCACTCACAGAGTGAACTCTGATGCAGTGACAGAGTGAACTGGGATGCAGTGACAGAGTGAAATGGGATGCAGTGACTGAGGGAAATGAGATGCTTTGACTGAGGGAAATGGGATGCAGTGACTGAGGGAAATGGGATGCAGTCACTGAGGGAAATGGGATGCAGTCACTGAGTGAAATGGTTTGCAGTGACTGAGTGAAATGTGATGCACTCACTGAATGAAATTGAATGCACTGATTGTGTGAAATGGGATGCAGTGACTGTGTGAAATGGGATGCAGTGACTGAGGGAAATGGGATGCAGTGACTGAGTGAAATGGGATGCAGTGTCTGAGTGAAATGTGACGCTGTCACTGAATGAAATGGGACGCAGTGACTGAGTTAAATGGGATGCAGTGACTGAGGGAAATTGGGTTGCAACGACTGATGGAAATGGGAAATAGTGACTGATGAAAATGGTATGCAGTGACTGTTGGAAATGCGATGCAGTTACTGAGGGAAATGGGATGCAGTGACTGAGGGAAACGTGATGCAGTGACTGAGTGAAATGGGATGCAGTGACTGAGTGAAATGTGATGCACTCATGGAATGAAATGGAATGCACTGATTGTGTGAAATAGGATGCACTGATTGTGTCAAATGGGATGCCGTGACTGTGTGAAATGGGATGCCGTGACTGTGTGAAATGGGATGCTGTGACTGAGGGAAAACGAATGCAGTGACTGAGTGAAATGGGATGCAGTGACTGAGTGAATTGGGATGCAGTGACACACGGAAATGGGATGCCTTGACTGACGGAAATGGGATGCAGTGATTGACGGAAATGTGATGCATTGACTGATGGAAATGGGACGCAGTGACTGAGGGAAATGAGATGCAGTGTCTGAGTGAAATGGGATGCAGTGATTGTGTGAAATGGGATGCAGTGACTGAGGGAAATGGGTTGCAGTGACTCAGGGAAATGGGATGCAGTGATTGAGTGAAATGGGATGCAGTGACTGATGAAAATGGGATACATTGACTGAGGGAAATGGGTTGCAGTGACTCTGGGAAATGGGATGCAGTGACTGAGGGAAATGAGATGCAGTGACTGAGGGAAATGGGATGCGGTGACTGTGGGAAATGAGATGCAGTGACTGAGGGAAATGGGATGCGGTGACTGTGGGAAATGAGATGCAGTGACTGAGGGAAATGAGATGCAGTGACTGAGGGAAATGGGATGCAGTGACTGAGGGAAATGGGATGCAGTGACTGAGTGAAATGTGATGCACTCTATGACTGAAATGGAATGCACTGATTGTGTGAAATGGGATGCAGTGACTGTGTGAAATGGGATGCAGTGACTGAGGGAAAAGGGATGCAGTGACTGAGTGAAATGAGATGCAGTGACTGAGGGAAATGATTTGCAGTGACTGAGGGAAATGAGATGCAGTGACTGAGGGAAATGGGATGCAGTGACTGAGGGAAATGGGATTCAGAGACTGAGGGAAATGGGATGCAGTGACTGAGTGAAATGGGATGCTGTGACTGAGGGAAATGTGACGCAGTCACTGAATGAAATGGGATGCCGTGACTGAGTGAAATGGGATGCAGTGACTGACGGATAATGGGTTGCAACGACTGATGGAAATGGGAAATAGTGACTGATGAAAATGGTTTGCAGTGACTGTGGGAAATGCGATGCAGATACTGAGGGAAATGGGATGCAGTGACTGCGGGAAACGTGATGCAGTGACTGAGTGAAATGGGATGCAGTGACTGAGTGAAATGTGATGCACTCACTGAATGAAATGGAATGCACTGATTGTGCCAAATGGGATGCAGTGACTGTGTGAAATGTGATGCAGTGACTGTGTGAAATGGGATGCAGTGACTGAGGGAAAAGGGATGCAGTGACTGAGTGAAATGGGATGCAGTGATTGACGGAAATGTGATGCAGTGACTGATGGAAATGGGACGCAGTGACTGAGGGAAATGGGATGCAGTGACTGAGGGAAATGAGATGCAGTGTCTGAGTGAAATGGGATGCAGTGATTGTGTGAAATGGGATGCAGTGACTGAGGGAAATGGGTTGCAGTGACTCAGGAAATGGGATGCAGTGATTGAGTGAAATGGGATGCAGTGACTGATGCAAATGGGATGCAGTGACTGATGCAAATGGGATACATTGACTGAGGGAAATGGGTTGCAGTGACTGTGGGAAATGAGATGCAGTGACTGAGGGAAATGGGATGCAGTGACTGTGGGAAATGAGATGCAGTGACTGAGGGAAATGAGATGCAGTGACTGAGGGAAATGGGATGCAGTGACTGAGGGAAATGGGATGCAGTGACTGAGTGAAATGTGATGCACTCACTGACTGAAATGGATTGCACTGATTGTGTGAAATGGGATGCACTGATTGTGTGTAAATGGAATGCAGTGACTGTGTGAAATGGGATGCACTGACTGAGGGAAAAGGGATTCAGTCACTGAGTGAAATGTGATTCCGTCACTGAGTGAAATATGATGCACTCACTGAGTGTACTGTGATTCAGTCACTCAGTGAACTGTGATGCAGTCACTGAGTGAAATAGGATGCAGTGGCTGAGTGAAATAGGATGCAGTGACTGAGGGACATGGGATGCAGTGACTGAGGGACATGGGATGCAGTGACTGAGGGACATGGGATGCGGTGACTGAGGGACATGGGATCCGGTGACTGAGGGACATGGGATCCGGTGACTGAGGGACATGAGCTGCAGCGACAGAGTTACTTGGAAGGAGTTTCTGAGTTAATAGGGAATCAGTGCCCGAGCGGGCATGGGGTGCAGTGACTGAGGGAAATGGGATACAGTGCCTGACCGAAACGGGACGCACTGACTGAGTGAAATGGGATGCAGTGACTGAGGGACATGGGATGCAGTGACTGAGGGACATGGGATGCAGTGACTGAGAGACAGGGGATGCAGTGACTGAGGGACATGGGATGCAGTGACACACGGACATGGGATGCAGTGACACCCGGACATGGGATGCAGTGACTGAGGGAATTATGATGCAGTGACAGCGTGAAATGGGATGCAGTGATTGAGTGAAATGCGATGCAGTCCCTGAGTGCAATGTGATGCAGTGACTGAATGAAATGTGATGCAGTGACTGCTTGAAATGGGATGCATCACTGAGTGCAATGGGATGCAGTGACTGGGTGAAATGGGATGCAGTGACTGATGGAAATTGGATGCAGTGACAGAGTGACATGAGCTGCAGTGTCTGATTGAAATGTGATGCAGTGACTGAGGGAAATTGGATGCAGTGCGTGTGGGAAATTGAATTCATTGTCTGTGAGATACGGGAAACAGTGACTGATGGAAATGTGATGCAGTGACTGTGGTGAAGGAGATGCAGTGATTGAGTAAATGGGATGCAGTGACTGAGTGAAATGTGATGCAGTGACCGAGTGAAATGTGATGCAGTGACTGAGGGAAATGGGATGCAGGGACTGAGTGAAATGGGATGCAGTGACACACGGAAATGGGATGCCTTGACTGAAGGAAATAGGATGCAGTGATTGACGGAAATGTGATGCAGTGACTGATGGAAATGGGATGCAGTAACTGAGGGAAATGGAATGCAGTGACTGAGGGAAATGGGATGCAGTGACAGAGTGAAATGGGACGCACTGACTGAGTGAAACGGGACGCAGTGACTGAGGGACATGGGATGCAGTGACTGATGGACATGAGATGCAGTGACTGAGAGACATGGGATGCAGTGACACACGGACATGGGATGCAGTGACACACGGACATGGGATGCAGTGACTGAGGGAATTTGAATGCAGTGACTGAGGGAAATGGGATGCAGTGACAGAGTGAAATGGGATGCAGTGACGGATGCAAATGGGATGCAGTGACTGAGTGAAATGGGATGCAGTGACTGACGGAAATGGGATGCAGTGGCTGCCTGAAATGGGATGCAGTGACTGCATGAAATGGGATGCAGTGACTGTGTGAAATGGCAAGCACTGACTGAGTGAAATGTGATTCACTCACTGAGTGAAATGTGATGCAGTGGCTGAGTGAAATGGGATGCAGTGACTGCGTAAAATGTGATGCACTGACAGAGTGAACTCTGATGCAGTGACAGAGTGAACTGGGATGCAGTGACAGAGTGAAATGGGATGCAGTGACTGAGGGAAATGAGATGCAGTGACTGAGGGAAATGGGATGCAGTGACTGAGGGAAATGGGATGCAGTCACTGAGTGAAATGGCAAGCAGTGACTGAGTGAAATGTGATGCACTCACTGAATGAAATTGAATGCACTGATTGTGTGAAATGGGATGCAGTGACTGTGTTAAATGGGATGCAGTGACTGAGGGAAATGGGATGCAGTGACTGAGGGAAAAGGGATGCAGTGACTGAGGGAAATGGGATGCAGTGACTGAAGGAAAAGGGATGCAGTGACTAATGAAAATGGGATGCAGTGACTGTGGGAAATGCGATGCAGTGACTGAGTGAATTGGGATGCAGTGACACACGGAAATGGGATGCCTTGACTGAAGGAAATGGGATGCAGTGATTGACGGAAATGTGATGCAGTGACTGATGGAAAAGGGATGCAGTAACTGAGGGAAATGGAATGCAGTGACTGAGGGAAATGGGACGCACTGACTGAGTGAAATGGGACGCACTGACTGAGTGAAATGGGATGCAGTGACTGAGGGACATGAGATGCAGTGACTGAGAGACATGTGATGCAGTGACACACGGACATGGGATGCAGTGACACACGGACATGTGATGCAGTGACTAAGGGAATTGGGTTGCAGTGACAGAGGGAAATGGGATGCAGTGACGGATGCAAATGGGATGCAGTGACTGAGTTAAATGGGATGCAGTGACTGACGGAAATGGCATGCAGTGACTGAGGGAAATGGGATGCAGTGACTGAGTGAAATGGGATGCAGTGACTGAGTGAAATGTGATGCACTCACTGAATGAAATGGAATGCACTGATTGTGTGAAATGGGATGCACTGATTGTGTCAAATGGGATGCAGTGACTGTGTGAAATGGGATGCAGTGACTGAGGGAAAAGGGATGCAGTGACTGAGTGAAATGGGATGCAGTGACTGAGTGAATTGGGATGCAGTGACACACGGAAATGGGATGCCTTGACTGACAGAAATGGGATGCAGTGTTTGATGGAAATGGGACGAAGTGACTGAGTGAAATGGGATGCAGTGACTGAGGGAAATGAGATGCAGTGTCTGAGTGAAATGGGATGAAGTGATTGATGCAAATGGGATACATTGACTGAGGGAAATGGGTTGCAGTGACTCTGGGAAATGGGATGCAGTGACTGAGGGAAATGAGATGCAGTGACTGAGGGAAATGGGATGCAGTGACTGAGGGAAATGGAATGCACTGATAGTGTGAAATGGGATGCAGTGACTGTCTGAAATGGGATGCAGTGACGGTGGGAAATGAGATGCAGTGTCTGAGTGAAATGGGATGAAGTGATTGTGTGAAATGGGATGCAGTGACTGAGGGAAATGGGATGCTGTGACTGAGTGAAATGGGATGCAGTGACTGAGTGAAATGTGATGCACTCACTGAATGAAATGGAATGCACTGATTGTGTGAAATGGGATGCACTGATTGTGTCAAATGGGATGCAGTGACTGTGTGAAATGGGATGCAGTGACTGTGTGAAATGGGATGCAGCGACTGAGGGAAAAGGGATGCAGTGACTGAGTGAAATGGGATGCAGTGACTGAGTGAATTGGGATGCAGTGACACACGGAAATGGGATGCCTTGACTGACGGAAATGGGATGCAGTGATTGACGGAAATGTGATGCAGTGACTGATGGAAATGGGACACAGTGACTGAGGGAAATGGGATGCAGTGACTGAGGGAAATGAGATGCAGTGTCTGAGTGAAATGGGATGCAGTGATTGTGTGAAATGGGATGCAGTGACTGAGGGAATTGGGTTGCAGTGACTCAGGGAAATGGGATGCAGTGATTGAGTGAAATGGGATGCAGTGACTGATGCAAATGGGATGCAGTGACTGATGCAAATGGGATACATTGACTGAGGGAAATGGGTTGCAGTGACTGACGGAAATGGGATGCAGTGACTGTGGGAAATGAGATGCAGTGACTGAGGGAAATGGGATGCAGTGACTGTGGGAAATGAGATGCAGTGACTGAGGGAAATGAGATGCAGTGACTGAGGGAAATGGGATGCAGTGACTGAGGGAAATGGGATGCACTCACTGACTGAAATGGAATGCACTGATTGTGTGAAATGGGATGCACTGATTGTGTGTAAATGGAATGCAGTGACTGTGTGAAGTGGGATGCACTGACTGAGGGAAAAGGGATTCAGTCACTGAGTGAAATGTGATTCCGTCACTGAGTGAAATATGATGCACGCACTGAGTGTACTGTGATTCAGTCACTCAGTGAACTGTGATGCAGTCACTGAGTGAAATAGGATGCAGTGGCTGAGTGAAATAGGATGCAGTGACTGAGGGACATGGGATGCAGTGACTGAGGGACATGGGATGCAGTGACTGAGGGACATGGGATGCGGTGACTGAGGGACATGGGATGCGGTGACTGAGGGACATGGGATCCGGTGACTGAGGGACATGGGATCCGGTGACTGAGGGACATGAGCTGCAGTGACAGTGTTACTTGGAAGGAGTTTCTGAGTTAATAGGGAATCAGTGCCCGAGCGGGCATGGGGTGCAGTGACTGAGGGAAATGGGATACAGTGCCTGACCGAAACGGGACGCACTGACTGAGTGAAATGGGATGCAGTGACTGAGGGACATGGGATGCAGTGACTGAGAGACAGGGGATGCAGTGACTGAGGGACATGGGATGCAGTGACACACGGACATGGGATGCAGTGACACCCGGATATGGGATGCAGTGACTGAGGGAATTATGATGCAGTGACGGCATGAAATGGGATGCAGTGATTGAGTGAAATGCGATGCAGTCCCTGAGTGCAATGTGATGCAGTGACTGAATGAAATGTGATGCAGTGACTGCTTGAAATGGGATGCATCACTGAGTGCAATGGCATGCAGTGACTGGGTGAAATGGGATGCAGTGACTGATGGAAATTGGATGCAGTGACAGAGTGACATGAACTGCAGTGTCTGATGGAAATGTGATGCAGTGACTGAGGGAAATTGGATGCAGTGAGTGTTTGAAATTGAATTCATTGTCTGTGAGATACGGGAAACAGTGACTGATGGAAATGTGATGCAGTGACTGTGGTGAAGGAGATGCAGTGATTGAGTAAATGGGATGCAGTGACTGAGTGAAATGTGATGCAGTGACCGAGTGAAATGTGATGCAGTGACTGAGGGAAATGGGATGCAGGGACTGAGTGAATTGGGATGCAGTGACACACGGAAATGGGATGCCTTGACTGAAGGAAATAGGATGCAGTGATTGACGGAAATGTGATGCAGTGACTGATGGAAATGGGATGCAGTAACTGAGGGAAATGGAATGCAGTGACTGAGGGAAATGGGATGCAGTGACAGAGTGAAATGGGACGCACTGACTGAGTGAAACGGGACGCAGTGACTGAGGGACATGGGATGCAGTGACTGATGGACATGAGATGCAGTGACTGAGAGACATGGGATGCAGTGACACACGGACATGGGATGCAGTGACACACGGACATGGGATGCAGTGACTGAGGGAATTTGAATGCAGTGACTGAGGGAAATGGGATGCAGTGACAGAGTGAAATGGGATGCAGTGACGGATGCAAATGGGATGCAGTGACTGAGTGAAATGGGATGCAGTGACTGACGGAAATGGGATGCAGTGGCTGCCTGAAATGGGATGCAGTGACTGCATGAAATGGGATGCAGTGACTGTGTGAAATGGCAAGCACTGACTGAGTGAAATGTGATTCACTCACTGAGTGAAATGTGATGCAGTGGCTGAGTGAAATGGGATGCAGTGACTGCGTAAAATGTGATGCACTGACAGAGTGAACTCTGATGCAGTGACAGAGTGAACTGGGATGCAGTGACAGAGTGAAATGGGATGCAGTGACTGAGGGAAATGAGATGCAGTGACTGAGGGAAATGGGATGCAGTGACTGAGGGAAATGGGATGCAGTCACTGAGTGAAATGGCAAGCAGTGACTGAGTGAAATGTGATGCACTCACTGAATGAAATTGAATGCACTGATTGTGTGAAATGGGATGCAGTGACTGTGTGAAATGGGATGCAGTGACTGAGGGAAATGGGATGCAGTGACTGAGGGAAAAGGGATGCAGTGACTGAGGGAAATGGGATGCAGTGACTGATGGAAAAGGGATGCAGTGACTAATGAAAATGGGATGCAGTGACTGTGGGAAATGCGATGCAGTGACTGAGTGAATTGGGATGCAGTGACACACGGAAATGGGATGCCTTGACTGAAGGAAATGGGATGCAGTGATTGACGGAAATGTGATGCAGTGACTGATGGAAAAGGGATGCAGTAACTGAGGGAAATGGAATGCAGTGACTGAGGGAAATGGGACGCACTGACTGAGTGAAATGGGACGCACTGACTGAGTGAAATGGGATGCAGTGACTGAGGGACATGAGATGCAGTGACTGAGAGACATGTGATGCAGTGACACACGGACATGGGATGCAGTGACACACGGACATGTGATGCAGTGACTAAGGGAATTGGGTTGCAGTGACAGAGGGAAATGGGATGCAGTGACGGATGCAAATGGGATGCAGTGACTGAGTTAAATGGGATGCAGTGACTGACGGAAATGGCATGCAGTGACTGAGGGAAATGGGATGCAGTGACTGAGTGAAATGGGATGCAGTGACTGAGTGAAATGTGATGCACTCACTGAATGAAATGGAATGCACTGATTGTGTGAAATGGGATGCACTGATTGTGTCAAATGGGATGCAGTGACTGTGTGAAATGGGATGCAGTGACTGAGGGAAAAGGGATGCAGTGACTGAGTGAAATGGGATGCAGTGACTGAGTGAATTGGGATGCAGTGACACACGGAAATGGGATGCCTTGACTGACGGAAATGGGATGCAGTGTTTGATGGAAATGGGACGCAGTGACTGAGGGAAATTGGATGCAGTGACTGAGGGAAATGAGATGCAGTGTCTGAGTGAAATGGGATGAAGTGATTGATGCAAATGGGATACATTGACTGAGGGAAATGGGTTGCAGTGACTCTGGGAAATGGGATGCAGTGACTGAGGGAAATGAGATGCAGTGACTGAGGGAAATGGGATGCAGTGACTGAGGGAAATGGAATGCACTGATAGTGTGAAATGGGATGCAGTGACTGTCTGAAATGGGATGCAGTGACGGTGGGAAATGAGATGCAGTGTCTGAGTGAAATGGGATGAAGTGATTGTGTGAAATGGGATGCAGTGACTGAGGGAAATGGGATGCAGTGACTAAGTGAAATGGGATGCAGTGACTGAGTGAAATGTGATGCACTCACTGAATGAAATGGAATGCACTGATTGTGTGAAATGGGATGCACTGATTGTATCAAATGGGATGCAGTGACTGTGTGAAATGGGATGCAGTGACTGTGTGAAATGGGATGCAGCGACTGAGGGAAAAGGGATGCAGTGACTGAGTGAAATGGGATGCAGTGACTGAGTGAATTGGGATGCAGTGACACACGGAAATGGGATGCCTTGACTGACGGAAATGGGATGCAGTGATTGACGGAAATGTGATGCAGTGACTGATGGAAATGGGACACAGTGACTGAGGGAAATGGGATGCAGTGACTGAGGGAAATGAGATGCAGTGTCTGAGTGAAATGGGATGCAGTGATTGTGTGAAATGGGATGCAGTGACTGAGGGAATTGGGTTGCAGTGACTCAGGGAAATGGGATGCAGTGATTGAGTGAAATGGGATGCAGTGACTGATGCAAATGGGATGCAGTGACTGATGCAAATGGGATACATTGACTGAGGGAAATGGGTTGCAGTGACTGAGGGAAATGGGATGCAGTGACTTTGGGAAATGAGATGCAGTGACTGAGGGAAATGGGATGCAGTGACTGTGGGAAATGAGATGCAGTGACTGAGGGACATGGGATGCAGTGACTGAGAGACAGGGGATGCAGTGACTGAGGGAAATGGGATGCAGTGACTGAGTGAAATGTGATGCACTCACTGACTGAAATGGAATGCACTGATTGTGTGAAATGGGATGCACTGATTGTGTGTAAATGGAATGCAGTGACTGTGTGAAGTGGGATGCACTGACTGAGGGAAAAGGGATTCAGTCACTGAGTGAAATGTGATTCCGTCACTGAGTGAAATATGATGCACGCACTGAGTGCACTGTGATTCAGTCACTCAGTGAACTGTGATGCAGTCACTGAGTGAAATAGGATGCAGTGGCTGAGTGAAATAGGATGCAGTGACTGAGGGACATGGGATGCAGTGACTGAGGGACATGGGATGCAGTGACTGAGGGACATGGGATGCGGTGACTGAGGGACATGGGATGCGGTGACTGAGGGACATGGGATCCGGTGACTGAGGGACATGGGATCCGGTGACTGAGGGACATGAGCTGCAGTGACAGTGTTACTTGGAAGGAGTTTCTGAGTTAATAGGGAATCAGTGCCCGAGCGGGCATGGGGTGCAGTGACTGAGGGAAATGGGATACAGTGCCTGACCGAAACGGGACGCACTGACTGAGTGAAATGGGATGCAGTGACTGAGGGACATGGGATGCAGTGACTGAGAGACAGGGGATGCAGTGACTGAGGGACATGGGATGCAGTGACACACGGACATGGGATGCAGTGACACCCGGATATGGGATGCAGTGACTGAGGGAATTATGATGCAGTGACGGCATGAAATGGGATGCAGTGATTGAGTGAAATGCGATGCAGTCCCTGAGTGCAATGTGATGCAGTGACTGAATGAAATGTGATGCAGTGACTGCTTGAAATGGGATGCATCACTGAGTGCAATGGCATGCAGTGACTGGGTGAAATGGGATGCAGTGACTGATGGAAATTGGATGCAGTGACAGAGTGACATGAACTGCAGTGTCTGATGGAAATGTGATGCAGTGACTGAGGGAAATTGGATGCAGTGAGTGTTTGAAATTGAATTCATTGTCTGTGAGATACGGGAAACAGTGACTGATGGAAATGTGATGCAGTGACTGTGGTGAAGGAGATGCAGTGATTGAGTAAATGGGATGCAGTGACTGAGTGAAATGTGATGCAGTGACCGAGTGAAATGTGATGCAGTGACTGAGGGAAATGGGATGCAGGGACTGAGTGAATTGGGATGCAGTGACACACGGAAATGGGATGCCTTGACTGAAGGAAATAGGATGCAGTGATTGACGGAAATGTGATGCAGTGACTGATGGAAATGGGATGCAGTAACTGAGGGAAATGGAATGCAGTGACTGAGGGAAATGGGATGCAGTGACAGAGTGAAATGGGACGCACTGACTGAGTGAAACGGGACGCAGTGACTGAGGGACATGGGATGCAGTGACTGATGGACATGAGATGCAGTGACTGAGAGACATGGGATGCAGTGACACACGGACATGGGATGCAGTGACACACGGACATGGGATGCAGTGACTGAGGGAATTTGAATGCAGTGACTGAGGGAAATGGGATGCAGTGACAGAGTGAAATGGGATGCAGTGACGGATGCAAATGGGATGCAGTGACTGAGTGAAATGGGATGCAGTGACTGACGGAAATGGGAGGCAGTGACTGCATGAAATGGGATGCAGTGACTGTGTGAAATGGTAAGCACTGACTGAGTGAAATGTGATTCACTCACTGAGTGAAATGTGATGCAGTGGCTGAGTGAAATGGGATGCAGTGACTGCGTAAAATGTGATGCACTGACAGAGTGAACTCTGATGCAGTGACAGAGTGAACTGGGATGCAGTGACTGAGTGAAATGGGATGCAGTGACTGAGGGAAATGAGATGCAGTGACTGAGGGAAATGGGATGCAGTGACTGAGGGAAATGGGATGCAGTCACTGAGTGAAATGGCAAGCAGTGACTGAGTGAAATGTGATGCACTCACTGAATGAAATTGAATGCACTGATTGTGTGAAATGGGATGCAGTGACTGTGTGAAATGGGATGCAGTGACTGAGGGAAATGGGATGCAGTGACTGAGGGAAAAGGGATGCAGTGACTGAGGGAAATGGGATGCAGTGACTGAAGGAAAAGGGATGCAGTGACTAATGAAAATGGGATGCAGTGACTGTGGGAAATGCGATGCAGTGACTGAGTGAATTGGGATGCAGTGACACACGGAAATGGGATGCCTTGACTGAAGGAAATGGGATGCAGTGATTGACGGAAATGTGATGCAGTGACTGATGGAAAAGGGATGCAGTAACTGAGGGAAATGGAATGCAGTGACTGAGGGAAATGGGACGCACTGACTGAGTGAAATGGGACGCACTGACTGAGTGAAATGGGATGCAGTGACTGAGGGACATGAGATGCAGTGACTGAGAGACATGTGATGCAGTGACACACGGACATGGGATGCAGTGACACACGGACATGTGATGCAGTGACTAAGGGAATTGGGTTGCAGTGACAGAGGGAAATGGGATGCAGTGACGGATGCAAATGGGATGCAGTGACTGAGTTAAATGGGATGCAGTGACTGACGGAAATGGCATGCAGTGACTGAGGGAAATGGGATGCAGTGACTGAGTGAAATGGGATGCAGTGACTGAGTGAAATGTGATGCACTCACTGAATGAAATGGAATGCACTGATTGTGTGAAATGGGATGCACTGATTGTGTCAAATGGGATGCAGTGACTGTGTGAAATGGGATGCAGTGACTGAGGGAAAAGGGATGCAGTGACTGAGTGAAATGGGATGCAGTGACTGAGTGAATTGGGATGCAGTGACACACGGAAATGGGATGCCTTGACTGACGGAAATGGGATGCAGTGTTTGATGGAAATGGGACGCAGTGACTGAGGGAAATGGGATGCAGTGACTGAGGGAAATGAGATGCAGTGTCTGAGTGAAATGGGATGAAGTGATTGATGCAAATGGGATACATTGACTGAGGGAAATGGGTTGCAGTGACTCTGGGAAATGGGATGCAGTGACTGAGGGAAATGAGATGTAGTGACTGAGGGAAATGGGATGCAGTGACTGAGGGAAATGGGATGCACTGATAGTGTGAAATGGGATGCAGTGACTGTCTGAAATGGGATGCAGTGACGGTGGGAAATGAGATGCAGTGTCTGAGTGAAATGGGATGAAGTGATTGTGTGAAATGGGATGCAGTGACTGAGGGAAATGGGATGCAGTGACTGAGTGAAATGGGATGCAGTGACTGAGTGAAATGTGATGCACTCACTGAATGAAATGGAATGCACTGATTGTGTGAAATGGGATGCACTGATTGTGTCAAATGGGATGCAGTGACTGTGTGAAATGGGATGCAGTGACTGTGTGAAATGGGATGCAGCGACTGAGGGAAAAGGGATGCAGTGACTGAGTGAAATGGGATGCAGTGACTGAGTGAATTGGGATGCAGTGACACACGGAAATGGGATGCCTTGACTGACGGAAATGGGATGCAGTGATTGACGGAAATGTGATGCAGTGACTGATGGAAATGGGACACAGTGACTGAGGGAAATGGGATGCAGTGACTGAGGGAAATGAGATGCAGTGTCTGAGTGAAATGGGATGCAGTGATTGTGTGAAATGGGATGCAGTGACTGAGGGAATTGGGTTGCAGTGACTCAGGGAAATGGGATGCAGTGATTGAGTGAAATGGGATGCAGTGACTGATGCAAATGGGATGCAGTGACTGATGCAAATGGGATACATTGACTGAGGGAAATGGGTTGCAGTGACTGAGGGAAATGGGATGCAGTGACTTTTGGAAATGAGATGCAGTGACTGAGGGAAATGGGATGCAGTGACTGTGGGAAATGAGATGCAGTGACTGAGGGAAATGGGATGCACTGATAGTGTGAAATGGGATGCAGTGACTGTCTGAAATGGGATGCAGTGACGGTGGGAAATGAGATGCAGTGTCTGAGTGAAATGGGATGAAGTGATTGTGTGAAATGGGATGCAGTGACTGAGGGAAATGGGATGCAGTGACTGAGTGAAATGGGATGCAGTGACTGAGTGAAATGTGATGCACTCACTGAATGAAATGGAATGCACTGATTGTGTGAAATGGGATGCACTGATTGTGTCAAATGGGATGCAGTGACTGTGTGAAATGGGATGCAGTGACTGTGTGAAATGGGATGCAGCGACTGAGGGAAAAGGGATGCAGTGACTGAGTGAAATGGGATGCAGTGACTGAGTGAATTGGGATGCAGTGACACACGGAAATGGGATGCCTTGACTGACGGAAATGGGATGCAGTGATTGACGGAAATGTGATGCAGTGACTGATGGAAATGGGACACAGTGACTGAGGGAAATGGGATGCAGTGACTGAGGGAAATGAGATGCAGTGTCTGAGTGAAATGGGATGCAGTGATTGTGTGAAATGGGATGCAGTGACTGAGGGAATTGGGTTGCAGTGACTCAGGGAAATGGGATGCAGTGATTGAGTGAAATGGGATGCAGTGACTGATGCAAATGGGATGCAGTGACTGATGCAAATGGGATACATTGACTGAGGGAAATGGGTTGCAGTGACTGAGGGAAATGGGATGCAGTGACTTTTGGAAATGAGATGCAGTGACTGAGGGAAATGGGATGCAGTGACTGTGGGAAATGAGATGCAGTGACTGAGGGAAATGAGATGCAGTGACTGAGGGAAATGGGATGCAGTGACTGAGGGAAATGGGATGCAGTGACTGAGTGAAATGTGATGCACTCACTGACTGAAATGGAATGCACTGATTGTGTGAAATGGGATGCACTGATTGTGTGTAAATGGAATGCAGTGACTGTGTGAAGTGGGATGCACTGACTGAGGGAAAAGGGATTCAGTCACTGAGTGAAATGTGATTCCGTCACTGAGTGAAATATGATGCACGCACTGAGTGCACTGTGATTCAGTCACTCAGTGAACTGTGATGCAGTCACTGAGTGAAATAGGATGCAGTGGCTGAGTGAAATAGGATGCAGTGACTGAGGGACATGGGATGCAGTGACTGAGGGACATGGGATGCAGTGACTGAGGGACATGGGATGCGGTGACTGAGGGACATGGGATGCGGTGACTGAGGGACATGGGATCCGGTGACTGAGGGACATGGGATCCGGTGACTGAGGGACATGAGCTGCAGTGACAGTGTTACTTGGAAGGAGTTTCTGAGTTAATAGGGAATCAGTGCCCGAGCGGGCATGGGGTGCAGTGACTGAGGGAAATGGGATACAGTGCCTGACCGAAACGGGACGCACTGACAGAGTGAAATGGGATGCAGTGACTGAGGGACATGGGATGCAGTGACTGAGAGACAGGGGATGCAGTGACTGAGGGACATGGGATGCAGTGACACACGGACATGGGATGCAGTGACACCCGGATATGGGATGCAGTGACTGAGGGAATTATGATGCAGTGACGGCATGAAATGGGATGCAGTGATTGAGTGAAATGCGATGCAGTCCCTGAGTGCAATGTGATGCAGTGACTGAATGAAATGTGATGCAGTGACTGCTTGAAATGGGATGCATCACTGAGTGCAATGGCATGCAGTGACTGGGTGAAATGGGATGCAGTGACTGATGGAAATTGGATGCAGTGACAGAGTGACATGAACTGCAGTGTCTGATGGAAATGTGATGCAGTGACTGAGGGAAATTGGATGCAGTGAGTGTTTGAAATTGAATTCATTGTCTGTGAGATACGGGAAACAGTGACTGATGGAAATGTGATGCAGTGACTGTGGTGAAGGAGATGCAGTGATTGAGTAAATGGGATGCAGTGACTGAGTGAAATGTGATGCAGTGACCGAGTGAAATGTGATGCAGTGACTGAGGGAAATGGGATGCAGGGACTGAGTGAATTGGGATGCAGTGACACACGGAAATGGGATGCCTTGACTGAAGGAAATAGGATGCAGTGATTGACGGAAATGTGATGCAGTGACTGATGGAAATGGGATGCAGTAACTGAGGGAAATGGAATGCAGTGACTGAGGGAAATGGGATGCAGTGACAGAGTGAAATGGGACGCACTGACTGAGTGAAACGGGACGCAGTGACTGAGGGACATGGGATGCAGTGACTGATGGACATGAGATGCAGTGACTGAGAGACATGGGATGCAGTGACACACGGACATGGGATGCAGTGACACACGGACATGGGATGCAGTGACTGAGGGAATTTGAATGCAGTGACTGAGGGAAATGGGATGCAGTGACAGAGTGAAATGGGATGCAGTGACGGATGCAAATGGGATGCAGTGACTGAGTGAAATGGGATGCAGTGACTGACGGAAATGGGATGCAGTGGCTGCCTGAAATGGGATGCAGTGACTGCATGAAATGGGATGCAGTGACTGTGTGAAATGGTAAGCACTGACTGAGTGAAATGTGATTCACTCACTGAGTGAAATGTGATGCAGTGGCTGAGTGAAATGGGATGCAGTGACTGCGTAAAATGTGATGCACTCACAGAGTGAACTCTGATGCAGTGACAGAGTGAACTGGGATGCAGTGACAGAGTGAAATGGGATGCAGTGACTGAGGGAAATGAGATGCAGTGACTGAGGGAAATGGGATGCAGTGACTGAGGGAAATGGGATGCAGTCACTGAGTGAAATGGCAAGCAGTGACTGAGTGAAATGTGATGCACTCACTGAATGAAATTGAATGCACTGATTGTGTGAAATGGGATGCAGTGACTGTGTGAAATGGGATGCAGTGACTGAGGGAAATGGGATGCAGTGACTGAGGGAAAAGGGATGCAGTGACTGAGGGAAATGGGATGCAGTGACTGAAGGAAAAGGGATGCAGTGACTAATGAAAATGGGATGCAGTGACTGTGGGAAATGCGATGCAGTGACTGAGTGAATTGGGATGCAGTGACACACGGAAATGGGATGCCTTGACTGAAGGAAATGGGATGCAGTGATTGACGGAAATGTGATGCAGTGACTGATGGAAAAGGGATGCAGTAACTGAGGGAAATGGAATGCAGTGACTGAGGGAAATGGGACGCACTGACTGAGTGAAATGGGACGCACTGACTGAGTGAAATGGGATGCAGTGACTGAGGGACATGAGATGCAGTGACTGAGAGACATGTGATGCAGTGACACACGGACATGGGATACAGTGACACACGGACATGTGATGCAGTGACTAAGGGAATTGGGTTGCAGTGACAGAGGGAAATGGGATGCAGTGACGGATGCAAATGGGATGCAGTGACTGAGTTAAATGGGATGCAGTGACTGACGGAAATGGCATGCAGTGACTGAGGGAAATGGGATGCAGTGACTGAGTGAAATGGGATGCAGTGACTGAGTGAAATGTGATGCACTCACTGAATGAAATGGAATGCACTGATTGTGTGAAATGGGATGCACTGATTGTGTCAAATGGGATGCAGTGACTGTGTGAAATGGGATGCAGTGACTGAGGGAAAAGGGATGCAGTGACTGAGTGAAATGGGATGCAGTGACTGAGTGAATTGGGATGCAGTGACACACGGAAATGGGATGCCTTGACTGACGGAAATGGGATGCAGTGTTTGATGGAAATGGGACGCAGCGACTGAGGGAAATGGGATGCAGTGACTGAGGGAAATGAGATGCAGTGTCTGAGTGAAATGGGATGAAGTGATTGATGCAAATGGGATACATTGACTGAGGGAAATGGGTTGCAGTGACTCTGGGAAATGGGATGCAGTGACTGAGGGAAATGAGATGTAGTGACTGAGGGAAATGGGATGCAGTGACTGAGGGAAATGGGATGCACTGATAGTGTGAAATGGGATGCAGTGACTGTCTGAAATGGGATGCAGTGACGGTGGGAAATGAGATGCAGTGTCTGAGTGAAATGGGATGAAGTGATTGTGTGAAATGGGATGCAGTGACTGAGGGAAATGGGATGCAGTGACTGAGTGAAATGGGATGCAGTGACTGAGTGAAATGTGATGCACTGATTGTGTGAAATGGGATGCACTGATTGTGTCAAATGGGATGCAGTGACTGTGTGAAATGGGATGCAGTGACTGTGTGAAATGGGATGCAGCGACTGAGGGAAATGGGATGCAGTGACTGAGTGAAATGGGATGCAGTGACTGAGTGAATTGGGATGCAGTGACACACGGAAATGGGATGCCTTGACTGACGGAAATGGGATGCAGTGATTGACGGAAATGTGATGCAGTGACTGATGGAAATGGGACACAGTGACTGAGGGAAATGGGATGCAGTGACTGAGGGAAATGAGATGCAGTGTCTGAGTGAAATGGGATGCAGTGATTGTGTGAAATGGGATGCAGTGACTGAGGGAATTGGGTTGCAGTGACTCAGGGAAATGGGATGCAGTGATTGAGTGAAATGGGATGCAGTGACTGATGCAAATGGGATGCAGTGACTGATGCAAATGGGATACATTGACTGAGGGAAATGGGTTGCAGTGACTGAGGGAAATGGGATGCAGTGACTTTGGGAAATGAGATGCAGTGACTGAGGGAAATGGGATGCAGTGACTGTGGGAAATGAGATGCAGTGACTGAGGGAAATGAGATGCAGTGACTGAGGGAAATGGGATGCAGTGACTGAGGGAAATGGGATGCAGTGACTGAGTGAAATGTGATGCACTCACTGACTGAAATGGAATGCACTGATTGTGTGAAATGGGATGCACTGATTGTGTGTAAATGGAATGCAGTGACTGTGTGAAGTGGGATGCACTGACTGAGGGAAAAGGGATTCAGTCACTGAGTGAAATGTGATTCCGTCACTGAGTGAAATATGATGCACGCACTGAGTGCACTGTGATTCAGTCACTCAGTGAACTGTGATGCAGTCACTGAGTGAAATAGGATGCAGTGGCTGAGTGAAATAGGATGCAGTGACTGAGGGACATGGGATGCAGTGACTGAGGGACATGGGATGCAGTGACTGAGGGACATGGGATGCGGTGACTGAGGGACATGGGATGCGGTGACTGAGGGACATGGGATCCGGTGACTGAGGGACATGGGATCCGGTGACTGAGGGACATGAGCTGCAGTGACAGTGTTACTTGGAAGGAGTTTCTGAGTTAATAGGGAATCAGTGCCCGAGCGGGCATGGGGTGCAGTGACTGAGGGAAATGGGATACAGTGCCTGACCGAAACGGGACGCACTGACTGAGTGAAATGGGATGCAGTGACTGAGGGACATGGGATGCAGTGACTGAGAGACAGGGGATGCAGTGACTGAGGGATATGGGATGCAGTGACACACGGACATGGGATGCAGTGACACCCGGACATGGGATGTAGTGACTGAGGGAATTATGATGCAGTGACGGCATGAAATGGGATGCAGTGATTGAGTGAAATGCGATGCAGTCCCTGAGTGCAATGTGATGCAGTGACTGAATGAAATGTGATGCAGTGACTGCTTGAAATGGGATGCATCACTGAGTGCAATGGGATGCAGTGACTGGGTGAAATGGGATGCAGTGACTGATGGAAATTGGATGCAGTGACAGAGTGACATGAACTGCAGTGTCTGATGGAAATGTGATGCAGTGACTGAGGGAAATTGGATGCAGTGAGTGTTTGAAATTGAATTCATTGTCTGTGAGATACGGGAAACAGTGACTGATGGAAATGTGATGAAGTGACTGTGGTGAAGGAGATGCAGTGATTGAGTAAATGGGATGCAGTGACTGAGTGAAATGTGATGCAGTGACCGAGTGAAATGTGATGCAGTGACTGAGGGAAATGGGATGCAGGGACTGAGTGAATTGGGATGCAGTGACACACGGAAATGGGATGCCTTGACTGAAGGAAATGGGATGCAGTGATTGACGGAAATGTGATGCAGTGACTGATGGAAAAGGGATGCAGTAACTGAGGGAAATGGAATGCAGTGACTGAGGGAAATGGGATGCAGTGACTGAGGGAAATGGGATGCAGTGACAGAGTGAAATGGGACGCACTGACTGAGTGAAATGGGACGCAGTGACTGAGGGACATGGGATGCAGTGACTGATGGACATGAGATGCAGTGACTGAGAGACATGGGATGCAGTGACACACGGACATGGGATGCAGTGACACGCGGACATGGGATGCAGTGACTGAGGGAATTTGGATGCAGTGACTGAGGGAAATGGGATGCAGTGACAGAGTGAAATGGGATGCAGTGACGGATGCAAATGGGATGCAGTGACTGAGTGAAATGGGATGCAGTGACTGACGGAAATGGGATGCAGTGGCTGCGTGAAATGGGATGCAGTGACTGCGTGAAATGGGATGCAGTGACTGTGTGAAATGGCAAGCACTGACTGAGTGAAATGTGATTCACTCACTGAGTGAAATGTGATGCAGTGGCTGAGTGAAATGGGATGCAGTGACTGCGTAAAATGTGATGCACTGACAGAGTGAACTCTGATGCAGTGACAGAGTGAACTGGGATGCAGTGACAGAGTGAAATGGGATGCAGTGACTGAGGGAAATGTGATGCTTTGACTGAGGAAAATGAGATGCAGTGACTGAGGGAAATGGGATGCAGTCACTGAGTGAAATGGGCTGCAGTGACTGAGTGAAATGTGATGGACTCACTGAATGAAATTGAATGCACTGATTGTGTGAAATGGGATGCAGTGACTGTGTGAAATGGGATGCAGTGACTGAGGGAAATGGGATGCAGTGACTGAGGGAAAAGTGATGCAGTGACTGAGGGAAATGGGATGCAGTGACTGAAGGAAAAGGGATGCAGTGACTGATGAAAATGGGATGCAGTGACTGTGGGAAATGCGATGCAGTGACTGAGTCAATTGGGATGCAGTGACACACGGAAATGGGATGCCTTGACTGAAGGAAATCGGATGCAGTGATTGACGGAAATGTGATGCAGTAACTGATGGAAATGGGATGCAGTAACTGAGGGAAATGGAATGCAGTGACTGAGGGAAATGGGATGCACTGACTGAGTGAAATGGGACGCACTGACTGAGTGAAATGGGATGCAGTGACTGAGGGACATGAGATGCAGTGACTGAGAGACATGGGATGCAGTGACACACGGACATGGGATGCAGTGACACACGGACATGTGATGCAGTGACTAAGGGAATTGGGATGCAGTGACAGAGGGAAATGGGATGCAGTGACGGATGCAAATGGGATGCAATGACTGAGTGAAATGGGATGCAGTGACTGACGGAAATGGCATGCAGTGACTGAGAGAAATGGGATGCAGTGACTGAGTGAAATGGGATGCAGTGACTGAGTGAAATGTGATGCACTCACTGAATGAAATGGAATGCACTGATTGTGTGAAATGGGATGCACTGATTGTGTCAAATGGGATGCAGTGACTGTGTGAAATGGGATGCAGTGACTGAGGGAAAAGGGTTGCAGTGACTGAGTGAAATGGGATGCAGTGACTGAGTGAATTGGGATGCAGTGACACACGGAAATGGGATGCCTTGACTGACGGAAATGGGATGCAGTGTTTGATGGAAATGGGACGCAGCGACTGAGGGAAATGGGATGCAGTGACTGAGGGAAATGAGATGCAGTGTCTGAGTGAAATGGGATGAAGTGATTGATGCAAATGGGATACATTGACTGAGGAAAATGGGTTGCAGTGACTCTGGGAAATGGGATGCAGTGACTGAGGGAAATGAGATGCAGTGACTGAGGGAAATGGGTTGCAGTGACTGAGGGAAATGGGATGCAGTGACTGTGGGAAATGAGATGCAGTGACTGAGGGAAATGGGATGCAGTGACTGTGGGAAATGAGATGCATTGACTGAGGGAAATGAGATGCAGTGACTGACGGAAATGGGATGCAGTGACTGAGGGAAATGAGATGCAGTGACTGAGTGAAATGTGATGCACTCACTGACTCAAATGGAATGCACTGATTGTGTGAAATGGGATGCACTGATTGTGTGTAAATGGAATGCAGTGACTGTGTGAAATGGGATGCACTGACTGAGGGAGAAGGGATTCAGTCACTGAGTGAAATGTGATTCCGTCACTGAGTGAAATATGTTGCACTCACTGAGTGTACTGTGATTCAGTCACTCAGTGAACTGTGATGCAGTCACTGAGTGAAATAGGATGCAGTGGCTGAGTGAAATAGGATGCAGTGACTGAGGGACATGGGATGCAGTGACTGAGGGACATGGGATGCAGTGACTGAGGGACATGGGATGCGGTGACTGAGGGACATGGGATGCGGTGACTGAGGGACATGGGATCCGGTGACTGAGGAACATGAGCTGCAGTGACAGAGTTACTTGGAAGGAGTTTCTGAGTTAATAGGGAATCAGTGCCCGAGCGGGCATGGGGTGCAGTGACTGAGGGAAATGGGATACAGTGCCTGACCGAAACGGGACGCACCGACTGAGTGAAATGGGATGCAGTGACTGAGGGACATGGGATGCAGTGACTGAGGGACATGGGATGCAGTGACTGAGAGACAGGGGATGCAGTGACTGAGGGACATGGGATGCAGTGACACACGGACATGGGATGCAGAGACGCCCGGACATGGGATGCAGTGACTGAGGGAATTATGATGCAGTGACGGCGTGAAATGGGATGCAGTGATTGAGTGAAATGCGATGCAGTCCCTGAGTGCAATGTGATGCAGTGACTGAATGAAATGTGATGCAGTGACTGCTTGAAATGGGATGCATCACTGAGTGCAATGGGATGCAGTGACTGTGTGAAATGGGATGCAGTGACTGAGGGAAATGGGATGCAGTGACTGAGGGAAATGAGATGCAGTGTCTGAGTGAAATGGGATGAAGTGATTGATGCAAATGGGATACATTGACTGAGGAAAATGGGTTGCAGTGACTCTGGGAAATGGGATGCAGTGACTGAGGGAAATGAGATGCAGTGACTGAGGGAAATGGGTTGCAGTGACTGAGGGAAATGGGATGCAGTGACTGTGGGAAATGAGATGCAGTGACTGAGGGAAATGGGATGCAGTGACTGTGGGAAATGAGATGCATTGACTGAGGGAAATGAGATGCAGTGACTGACGGAAATGGGATGCAGTGACTGAGGGAAATGAGATGCAGTGACTGAGTGAAATGTGATGCACTCACTGACTCAAATGGAATGCACTGATTGTGTGAAATGGGATGCACTGATTGTGTGTAAATGGAATGCAGTGACTGTGTGAAATGGGATGCACTGACTGAGGGAGAAGGGATTCAGTCACTGAGTGAAATGTGATTCCGTCACTGAGTGAAATATGTTGCACTCACTGAGTGTACTGTGATTCAGTCACTCAGTGAACTGTGATGCAGTCACTGAGTGAAATAGGATGCAGTGGCTGAGTGAAATAGGATGCAGTGACTGAGGGACATGGGATGCAGTGACTGAGGGACATGGGATGCAGTGACTGAGGGACATGGGATGCGGTGACTGAGGGACATGGGATGCGGTGACTGAGGGACATGGGATCCGGTGACTGAGGAACATGGGATCCGGTGACAGAGTTACTTGGAAGGAGTTTCTGAGTTAATAGGGAATCAGTGCCCGAGCGGGCATGGGGTGCAGTGACTGAGGGAAATGGGATACAGTGCCTGACCGAAACGGGACGCACCGACTGAGTGAAATGGGATGCAGTGACTGAGGGACATGGGATGCAGTGACTGAGGGACATGGGATGCAGTGACTGAGAGACAGGGGATGCAGTGACTGAGGGACATGGGATGCAGTGACACACGGACATGGGATGCAGAGACGCCCGGACATGGGATGCAGTGACTGAGGGAATTATGATGCAGTGACGGCGTGAAATGGGATGCAGTGATTGAGTGAAATGCGATGCAGTCCCTGAGTGCAATGTGATGCAGTGACTGAATGAAATGTGATGCAGTGACTGCTTGAAATGGGATGCATCACTGAGTGCAATGGGATGCAGTGACTGGGTGAAATGGGATGCAGTGACTGATGGAAATTGGATGCAGTGACAGAGTGACATGAGCTGCAGTGTCTGATGGAAATGTGATGCAGTGACTGAGGGAAATTGGATGCAGTGAGTGTTTGATATTGAATTCATTGTCTGTGAGATACGGGAAACAGTGACTGATGGAAATGTGATGCAGTGACTGTGGTGAAGGAGATGCAGTGATTGAGTAAATGGGATGCAGTGACTGAGTGAAATGTGATGCAGTGACCGAGTGAAATGTGATGCAGTGACTGAGGGAAATGGGATGCAGGGACTGAGTGAATTGGGATGCAGTGTCACATGGAAATGGGATGCCTTGACTGAAGGAAATAGGATGCAGTGATTGACGGAAATGTGATGCAGTGACTGATGGAAATGGGATGCAGTGACTGAGGGAAATGGGATGCAGTGACTGAGGGAAATGAGATGCAGTGACTGAGTGAAATGTGATGCACTCACTGACTCAAATGGAATGCACTGATTGTGTGAAATGGGATGCACTGATTGTGTGTAAATGGAATGCAGTGACTGTGTGAAATGGGATGCACTGACTGAGGGAGAAGTGATTCAGTCACTGAGTGAAATGTGATTCCGTCACTGAGTGAAATATGTTGCACTCACTGAGTGTACTGTGATTCAGTCACTCAGTGAACTGTGATGCAGTCACTGAGTGAAATAGGATGCAGTGGCTGAGTGAAATAGGATGCAGTGACTGAGGGACATGGGATGCAGTGACTGAGGGACATGGGATGCAGTGACTGAGGGACATGGGATGCGGTGACTGAGGGACATGGGATGCGGTGACTGAGGGACATGGGATCCGGTGACTGAGGAACATGAGCTGCAGTGACAGAGTTACTTGGAAGGAGTTTCTGAGTTAATAGGGAATCAGTGCCCGAGCGGGCATGGGGTGCAGTGACTGAGGGAAATGGGCTACAGTGCCTGACCGAAACGGGATGCACCGACTGAGTGAAATGGGATGCAGTGACTGAGGGACATGGGATGCAGTGACTGAGGGACATGGGATGCAGTGACTGAGAGACAGGGGATGCAGTGACTGAGGGACATGGGATGCAGTGACACACGGACATGGGATGCAGAGACGCCCGGACATGGGATGCAGTGACTGAGGGAATTATGATGCAGTGACGGCGTGAAATGGGATGCAGTGATTGAGTGAAATGCGATGCAGTCCCTGAGTGCAATGTGATGCAGTGACTGAATGAAATGTGATGCAGTGACTGCTTGAAATGGGATGCATCACTGAGTGCAATGGGATGCAGTGACTGGGTGAAATGGGATGCAGTGACTGATGGAAATTGGATGCAGTGACAGAGTGACATGAGCTGCAGTGTCTGATGGAAATGTGATGCAGTGACTGAGGGAAATTGGATGAAGTGACTGTTTGATATTGAATTCATTGTCTGTGAGATACGGGAAACAGTGACTGATGGAAATGTGATGCAGTGACTGTGGTGAAGGAGATGCAGTGATTGAGTAAATGGGATGCATTGACTGAGTGAAATGTGATGCAGTGACCGAGTGAAATGTGATGCAGTGACTGAGGGAAATGGGATGCAGGGACTGAGTGAATTGGGATGCAGTGTCACATGGAAATGGGATGCCTTGACTGAAGGAAATAGGATGCAGTGATTGACGGAAATGTGATGCAGTGACTGATGGAAATGGGATGCAGTAACTGAGGGAAATGGAATGCAGTGACTGAGGGAAATGGGATGCAGTGACAGAGTCAAATGGGACGCACTGACTGAGTGAAATGGGACGCAGTGACTGAGGGACATGGGATGCAGTGACTGATGGACATGAGATGCAGTGACTGAGAGACATGGGATGCAGTGACACACGGACATGGGATGCAGTGACACACGGACATGGGATGCAGTGACTGAGGGAATTTGAATGCAGTGACTGAGGGAAATGGGATGCAGTGACAGAGTGAAATGGGATGCAGTGACGGATGCAAATGGGATGCAGTGACTGAGTGAAATGGGATGCAGTGACTGACGGATATGGGATGCAGTGGCTGCGTGAAATGGGATGCAGTGCCTGCGTGAAATGGGATGCAGTGACTGTGTGAAATGGCAAGCACTGACTGAGTGAAATGTGATTCACTCACTGAGTGAAATGTGATGCAGTGGCTGAGTGAAATGGGATGCAGTGACTGCGTAAAATGTGATGCACTGACAGTGAACTCTGATGCAGTGACAGAGTGAACTGGGATGCAGTGACAGAGTGAAATGGGATGCAGTGACTGAGGGAAATGAGATGCTTTGACTGAGGGAAATGGGATGCAGTGACTGAGGGAAATGGGATGCAGTGACTGAGGGAAATGGGATGCAGTCACTGAGTGAAATGGGCTGCAGTGACTGAGTGAAATATGATGCTCTCACTGAATGAAATTGAATGCACTGATTGTGTGAAATGGGATGCAGTGACTGAGGGAAATGGGATGCAGTGACTGAGGGAAAAGGGATGCAGCGACTGAGGGAAATGGGATGCAGTGACTGAAGGAAAAGGGATGCCGTGACTGATGAAAATGGGATGCAGTGACTGTGGGAAATGCGATGCAGTGACTGAGTGAATTGGGATGCAGTGACACACGGAATTGGGATGCCTTGACTGAAGGAAATCAGATGCAGTGATTGACGGAAATGTGATGCAGTGATTGACGGAAATGGGATGCAGTAACTGAGGGAAATGGAATGCAGTGACTGAGGGAAATGGGACGCACTGACTGAGTGAAATGGGACGCACTGACTGAGTGAAATGGGATGCAGTGACTGAGGGACATGAGATGCAGTGACTGAGAGACATGGGATGCAGTGACACACGGACATGGGATGCAGTGACACACGGACATGTGATGCAGTGACTAAGGGAATTGGGATGCATGACAGAGGGAAATTGGATGCAGTGACGGATGCAAATGGGATGCAGTGACTGAGTGAAATGGGATGCAGTGACTGACGGAAATGGCAGGCAGTGACTGAGGGAAATGGGATGCAGTGACTGACGGAAATGGCATGCAGTGACTGAGGGAAATGGGATGCAGTGACTGAGTGAAATGGGATGCAGTGACTGAGTGAAATGTGATGCACTCACTGAATGAAATGGAATGCACTGATTGTGTGAAATGGGATGCATGATTGTGTCAAATGGGATGCAGTGACTGTGTGAAATGGGATGCAGTGACTGAGGGAAAAGGGATGCAGTGACTGAGTGAATTGGGATGCAGTGACACACGGAAATGGGATGCCTTGACTGACGGAAATGGGATGCAGTGTTTGATGGAAATGGGACGCAGTGACTGAGGGAAATGGGATGCCGTGACTGAGGGAAATGAGATGCAGTGTCTGAGTGAAATGGGATGAAGTGATTGATGCAAATGGGATACATTGACTGAGGGAAATGGGTTGCAGTGACTCTGGGAAATGGGATGCAGTGACTGAGGGAAATGAGATGCAGTGACTGAGGGAAATGGGATGCAGTGACTGAGGGAAATGGAATGCACTGATTGTGTGAAATGGGATGCAGTGACTGTTTGAAATGGGATGCAGTGACTGAGGGAAATGACATTCAGTGTCTGAGTGAAATGGGATGAAGTGATTGTGTGAAATGGGATGCAGGGACTGAGGGAAATGAGATGCAGTGACTGACGGAAATGGCATGCAGTGACTGAGGGAAATGGGATGCAGTGACTGAGTGAAATGGGATGCAGTGACTGAGTGAAATGTGATGCACTCACTGAATGAAATGGAATGCACTGATTGTGTGAAATGGGATGCATGATTGTGTCAAATGGGATGCAGTGACTGTGTGAAATGGGATGCAGTGACTGAGGGAAAAGGGATGCAGTGACTGAGTGAATTGGGATGCAGTGACACACGGAAATGGGATGCCTTGACTGACGGAAATGGGATGCAGTGTTTGATGGAAATGGGACGCAGTGACTGAGGGAAATGGGATGCCGTGACTGAGGGAAATGAGATGCAGTGTCTGAGTGAAATGGGATGAAGTGATTGATGCAAATGGGATACATTGACTGAGGGAAATGGGTTGCAGTGACTCTGGGAAATGGGATGCAGTGACTGAGGGAAATGAGATGCAGTGACTGAGGGAAATGGGATGCAGTGACTGAGGGAAATGGAATGCACTGATTGTGTGAAATGGGATGCAGTGACTGTTTGAAATGGGATGCAGTGACTGAGGGAAATGACATTCAGTGTCTGAGTGAAATGGGATGAAGTGATTGTGTGAAATGGGATGCAGGGACTGAGTCAATTGGGATGCAGTGACACACGGAAATGGGATGCCTTGACTGAAGGAAATAGGATGCAGTGATTGACGGAAATGTGATGCAGTGACTGATGGAAATGGGATGCAGTAACTGAGGGAAATGGAATGCAGTGACTGAGGGAAATGGGATGCAGTGACAGAGTCAAATGAGACGCACTGACTGAGTGAAATGGGACGCAGTGACTGAGGGACATGGGATGCAGAGACTGATGGACATGAGATGCAGTGACTGAGAGACATGGGATGCAGTGACACACGGACATGGGATGCAGTGACACACGGACATGGGATGCAGTGACTGAGGGAATTTGAATGCAGTGACTGAGGGAAATGGGATGCAGTGACAGAGTGAAATGGGATGCAGTGACGGATGCAAATGGGATGCAGTGACTGAGTGAAATGGGATGCAGTGACTGACGGATATGGGATGCAGTGGCTGCGTGAAATGGGATGCAGTGCCTGCGTGAAATGGGATGCAGTGACTGTGTGAAATGGCAAGCACTGACTGAGTGAAATGTGATTCACTCACTGAGTGAAATGTGATGCAGTGGCTGCGTGAAATGGGATGCAGTGACTGCGTAAAATGTGATGCACTGACAGTGAACTCTGATGCAGTGACAGAGTGAACTGGGATGCAGTGACAGAGTGAAATGGGATGCAGTGACTGAGGGAAATGAGATGCTTTGACTGAGGGAAATGGGATGCAGTGACTGAGGGAAATGGGATGCAGTGACTGAGGGAAATGGGATGCAGTCACTGAGTGAAATGGGCTGCAGTGACTGAGTGAAATGTGATGCTCTCACTGAATGAAATTGAATGCACTGATTGTGTGAAATGGGATGCAGTGACTGAGGGAAATGGGATGCAGTGACTGAGGGAAAAGGGATGCAGCGACTGAGGGAAATGGGATGCAGTGACTGAAGGAAAAGGGATGCAGTGACTGATGAAAATGGGATGCAGTGACTGTGGGCAATGCGATGCAGTGACTGAGTGAATTGGGATGCAGTGACACACGGAATTGGGATGCCTTGACTGAAGGAAATGGGATGCAGTGATTGACGGAAATGTGATGCAGTGATTGACGGAAATGGGATGCAGTAACTGAGGGAAATGGAATGCAGTGACTGAGGGAAATGGGACGCACTGACTGAGTGAAATGGGATGCAGTGACTGAGTGAAATGGGATGCAGTGACTGAGGGACATGAGATGCAGTGACTGAGAGACATGGGATGCAGTGACACACGGACATGGGATGCAGTGACACACGGACATGTGATGCAGTGACTAAGGGAATTGGGATGCAGTGACAGAGGGAAATTGGATGCAGTGACGGATGCAAAGGGGATGCAGTGACTGAGTGAAATGGGATGCAGTGACTGACGGAAATGGCATGCAGTGACTGAGGGAAATGGGATGCAGTGACTGAGTGAAATGGGATGCAGTGACTGAGTGAAATGTGATGCACTCACTGAATGAAATGGAATGCACTGATTGTGTGAAATGGGATGCACTGATTGTGTCAAATGGGATGCAGTGACTGTGTGAAATGGGATGCAGTGACTGAGGGAAAAGGGATGCAGTGACTGAGTGAATTGGGATGCAGTGACACACGGAAATGGGATGCCTTGACTGACGGAAATGGGATGCAGTGTTTGATGGAAATGGGACGCAGTGACTGAGGGAAATGGGATGCAGTGACTGAGGGAAATGAGATGCAGTGTCTGAGTGAAATGGGATGCATTGATTGTGTGAAATGGGATACATTGACTGAGGGAAATGGGTTGCAGTGACTCTGGGAAATGGGATGCAGTGACTGAGGGAAATGAGAAGCAGTGACTGAGGGAAATGGGATGCAGTGACTGAGGGAAATGGAATGCACTGATTGTGTGAAATGGGATGCAGTGACTGTTTGAAATGGGATGCAGTGACTGAGGGAAATGAGATGCAGTGTCTGAGTGAAATGGGATGCCTTGACTGACGGAAATGGGATGCAGTGACTGATGAAAATGGGATGCAGTAACTGAGTGAAATGGGATGCAGTGACTGAGTGAAATGTGATGCACTCACTGAATGAAATGGAATGCACTGATTGTGTGAAATGGGATGCACTGATTGTGTCAAATGGGATGCAGTGACTGTGTGAAATGGGATGCAGTGACTGTGTGAAATGGGATGCAGTGACTGAGGGAAAAGGGTTGCAGTGACTGAGTGAAATGGGATGCAGTGATTGTGTGAAATGGGATGCAGTGACTGAGGGAAATGGGTTGCAGTGACTCAGGGAAATGGGATGCAGTGATTGAGTGAAATGGGATGCAGTGACTGATGCAAATGGGATGCAGTGACTGATGCAAATGGGATACATTGACTGAGGGAAATGGGTTGCAGTGACTGAGGGAAATGGGATGCAGTGACTGTGGGAAATGAGATGCAGTGACTGAGGGAAATGGGATGCAGTGACTGTGGGAAATGAGATGCAGTGACTGAGGGAAATGAGATGCACTCACTGACTGAAATGGACTGCACTGATTGTGTGAAATGGGATGCACTGATTGTGTGTAAATGGAATGCAGTGACTGTGTGAAATGGGATGCACTGTTTGAGGGAAAAGGGATTCAGTCACTGAGTGAAATGTGATTCCGTCACTGAGTGAAATATGATGCACTCACTGAGAGTACTGCGATTCAGTCACTCAGTGAACTGTGATGCAGTCACTGAGTGAAATAGGATGCAGTGGCTGAGTGAAATAGGATGCAGTGACTGAGGGACATGGGATGCAGTGACTGAGGGACATGGGATGCAGTGACTGAGGGACATGGGATGCGGTGACTGAGGGACATGGGATGCGGTGACTGAGGGACATGGGATCCGGTGACTGAGGGACATGGGATCCGGTGACTGAGGGACATGAGCTGCAGTGACAGAGTTACTTGGAAGGAGTTTCTGAGTTAATAGGGAATCAGTGCCCGAGCGGGCATGGGGTGCAGTGACTGAGGGAAATGGGATACAGTGCCTGACCGAAACGGGACGCACTGACTGCGTGAAATGGGATGCAGTGACTGAGGGACATGGGATGCAGTGACTGAGGGACATGGGATGCAGTGACTGAGAGACAGGGGATGCAGTGACTGAGGGACATGGGATGCAGTGACACACGGACATGGGATGCAGTGACACCCGGACATGGGATGCAGTGACTGAGGGAATTATGATGCAGTGACGGCGTGAAATGGGATGCAGTGATTGAGTGAAATGCGATGCAGTCCCTGAGTGCAATGTGATGCAGTGACTGAATGAAATGTGATGCAGTGACTGCTTGAAATGGGATGCATCACTGAGTGCAATGGGATGCAGTGACTGGGTGAAATGGGATGCAGTGACTGATGGAAATTGGATGCAGTGACAGAGTGACATGAACTGCAGTGTCTGATGGAAATGTGATGCAGTGACTGAGGGAAATTGGATGCAGTGAGTGTTTGAAATTGAATTCATTGTCTGTGAGATACGGGAAACAGTGACTGATGGAAATGTGATGCAGTGACTGTGGTGAAGGAGATGCAGTGATTGAGTAAATGGGATGCAGTGACTGAGTGAAATGTGATGCAGTGACCGAGTGAAATGGGATGCAGTGACTGAGTGAAATGTGATGCAGTGACCGAGTGAAATGGGATGCAGTGACTGAGTGAAATGGGACGCAGTGACTGAGGGACATGGGATGCAGTGACTGATGGACATGAGATGCAGTGACTGAGAGACATGGGATGCAGTGACACACAGACATGGGTTGCAGTGACACACGGACATGGGATGCAGTGACTGAGGGAATTTGGATGCAGTGACTGAGGGAAATGGGATGCAGTGACAGAGTGAAATGGGATGCAGTGACTGATGCAAATGGGATGCAGTGACTGAGTGAAATGGGATGCAGTGACTGACGGAAATGGGATGCAGTGGCTGCGTGAAATGGGATGCAGTGACTGCGTGAAGTGGGATGCAGTGACTGTGTGAAATGGCAAGCACTGACTGAGTGAAATGTGATTCACTCACTGAGTGATATGTGATGCAGTGGCTGAGTGAAATGGGATGCAGTGGCTGCGTTAAATGTGATGCACTGACAGAGTGAACTCTGATGCAGTGACAGAGTGAACTGGGATGCAGTGACAGAGTGAAATGGGATGCAGTGACTGAGGGAAAAGGGATGCAGTGACTGAGTGAATTGGGATGCAGTGACACACGGAAATGGGATGCCTTGACTGACGGAAATGGGATGCAGTGTTTGATGGAAATGGGACGCAGTGACTGAGGGAAATGGGATGCAGTGACTGAGGGAAATGAGATGCAGTGACTGACGGAAATGGCATGCAGTGACTGAGGGAAATGGGATGCAGTGACTGAGTGAAATGGGATGCAGTGACTGAGTGAAATGTGATGCACTCACTGAATGAAATGGAATGCACTGATTGTGTGAAATGGGATGCATGATTGTGTCAAATGGGATGCAGTGACTGTGTGAACTGGGATGCAGTGACTGAGGGAAAAGGGATGCAGTGACTGAGTGAATTGGGATGCAGTGACACACGGAAATGGGATGCCTTGACTGACGGAAATGGGATGCAGTGTTTGATGGAAATGGGACGCAGTGACTGAGGGAAATGGGATGCCGTGACTGAGGGAAATGAGATGCAGTGTCTGAGTGAAATGGGATGAAGTGATTGATGCAAATGGGATACATTGACTGAGGGAAATGGGTTGCAGTGACTCTGGGAAATGGGATGCAGTGACTGAGGGAAATGAGATGCAGTGACTGAGGGAAATGGGATGCAGTGACTGAGGGAAATGGAATGCACTGATTGTGTGAAATGGGATGCAGTGACTGTTTGAAATGGGATGCAGTGACTGAGGGAAATGACATTCAGTGTCTGAGTGAAATGGGATGAAGTGATTGTGTGAAATGGGATGCAGGGACTGAGTCAATTGGGATGCAGTGACACACGGAAATGGGATGCCTTGACTGAAGGAAATAGGATGCAGTGATTGACGGAAATGTGATGCAGTGACTGATGGAAATGGGATGCAGTAACTGAGGGAAATGGAATGCAGTGACTGAGGGAAATGGGATGCAGTGACAGAGTCAAATGAGACGCACTGACTGAGTGAAATGGGACGCAGTGACTGAGGGACATGGGATGCAGAGACTGATGGACATGAGATGCAGTGACTGAGAGACATGGGATGCAGTGACACACGGACATGGGATGCAGTGACACACGGACATGGGATGCAGTGACTGAGGGAATTTGAATGCAGTGACTGAGGGAAATGGGATGCAGTGACAGAGTGAAATGGGATGCAGTGACGGATGCAAATGGGATGCAGTGACTGAGTGAAATGGGATGCAGTGACTGACGGATATGGGATGCAGTGGCTGCGTGAAATGGGATGCAGTGCCTGCGTGAAATGGGATGCAGTGACTGTGTGAAATGGCAAGCACTGACTGAGTGAAATGTGATTCACTCACTGAGTGAAATGTGATGCAGTGGCTGCGTGAAATGGGATGCAGTGACTGCGTAAAATGTGATGCACTGACAGTGAACTCTGATGCAGTGACAGAGTGAACTGGGATGCAGTGACAGAGTGAAATGGGATGCAGTGACTGAGGGAAATGAGATGCTTTGACTGAGGGAAATGGGATGCAGTGACTGAGGGAAATGGGATGCAGTGACTGAGGGAAATGGGATGCAGTCACTGAGTGAAATGGGCTGCAGTGACTGAGTGAAATGTGATGCTCTCACTGAATGAAATTGAATGCACTGATTGTGTGAAATGGGATGCAGTGACTGAGGGAAATGGGATGCAGTGACTGAGGGAAAAGGGATGCAGCGACTGAGGGAAATGGGATGCAGTGACTGAAGGAAAAGGGATGCAGTGACTGATGAAAATGGGATGCAGTGACTGTGGGAAATGCGATGCAGTGACTGAGTGAATTGGGATGCAGTGACACACGGAATTGGGATGCCTTGACTGAAGGAAATGGGATGCAGTGATTGACGGAAATGTGATGCAGTGATTGACGGAAATGGGATGCAGTAACTGAGGGAAATGGAATGCAGTGACTGAGGGAAATGGGACGCACTGACTGAGTGAAATGGGATGCAGTGACTGAGTGAAATGGGATGCAGTGACTGAGGGACATGAGATGCAGTGACTGAGAGACATGGGATGCAGTGACACACGGACATGGGATGCAGTGACACACGGACATGTGATGCAGTGACTAAGGGAATTGGGATGCAGTGACAGAGGGAAATTGGATGCAGTGACGGATGCAAAGGGGATGCAGTGACTGAGTGAAATGGGATGCAGTGACTGACGGAAATGGCATGCAGTGACTGAGGGAAATGGGATGCAGTGACTGAGTGAAATGGGATGCAGTGACTGAGTGAAATGTGATGCACTCACTGAATGAAATGGAATGCACTGATTGTGTGAAATGGGATGCACTGATTGTGTCAAATGGGATGCAGTGACTGTGTGAAATGGGATGCAGTGACTGAGGGAAAAGGGATGCAGTGACTGAGTGAATTGGGATGCAGTGACACACGGAAATGGGATGCCTTGACTGACGGAAATGGGATGCAGTGTTTGATGGAAATGGGACGCAGTGACTGAGGGAAATGGGATGCAGTGACTGAGGGAAATGAGATGCAGTGTCTGAGTGAAATGGGATGCATTGATTGTGTGAAATGGGATACATTGACTGAGGGAAATGGGTTGCAGTGACTCTGGGAAATGGGATGCAGTGACTGAGGGAAATGAGAAGCAGTGACTGAGGGAAATGGGATGCAGTGACTGAGGGAAATGGAATGCACTGATTGTGTGAAATGGGATGCAGTGACTGTTTGAAATGGGATGCAGTGACTGAGGGAAATGAGATGCAGTGTCTGAGTGAAATGGGATGAAGTGATTGTGTGAAATGGGATGCAGTGACTGATGAAAATGGGATGCAGTGACTGAGTGAAATGGGATGCAGTGACTGAGTGAAATGTGATGCACTCACTGAATGAAATGGAATGCACTGATTGTGTGAAATGGGATGCACTGATTGTGTCAAATGGGATGCAGTGACTGTGTGAAATGGGATGCAGTGACTGTGTGAAATGGGATGCAGTGACTGAGGGAAAAGGGTTGCAGTGACTGAGTGAAATGGGATGCAGTGATTGTGTGAAATGGGATGCAGTGACTGAGGGAAATGGGTTGCAGTGACTCAGGGAAATGGGATGCAGTGATTGAGTGAAATGGGATGCAGTGACTGATGCAAATGGGATGCAGTGACTGATGCAAATGGGATACATTGACTGAGGGAAATGGGTTGCAGTGACTGAGGGAAATGGGATGCAGTGACTGTGGGAAATGAGATGCAGTGACTGAGGGAAATGGGATGCAGTGACTGTGGGAAATGAGATGCAGTGACTGAGGGAAATGAGATGCACTCACTGACTGAAATGGACTGCACTGATTGTGTGAAATGGGATGCACTGATTGTGTGTAAATGGAATGCAGTGACTGTGTGAAATGGGATGCACTGTTTGAGGGAAAAGGGATTCAGTCACTGAGTGAAATGTGATTCCGTCACTGAGTGAAATATGATGCACTCACTGAGTGTACTGTGATTCAGTCACTCAGTGAACTGTGATGCAGTCACTGAGTGAAATAGGATGCAGTGGCTGAGTGAAATAGGATGCAGTGACTGAGGGACATGGGATGCAGTGACTGAGGGACATGGGATGCAGTGACTGAGGGACATGGGATGCGGTGACTGAGGGACATGGGATGCGGTGACTGAGGGACATGGGATCCGGTGACTGAGGGACATGGGATCCGGTGACTGAGGGACATGAGCTGCAGTGACAGAGTTACTTGGAAGGAGTTTCTGAGTTAATAGGGAATCAGTGCCCGAGCGGGCATGGGGTGCAGTGACTGAGGGAAATGGGATACAGTGCCTGACCGAAACGGGACGCACTGACTGCGTGAAATGGGATGCAGTGACTGAGGGACATGGGATGCAGTGACTGAGGGACATGGGATGCAGTGACACACGGACATGGGATGCAGTGACACCCGGACATGGGATGCAGTGACTGAGGGAATTATGATGCAGTGACGGCGTGAAATGGGATGCAGTGATTGAGTGAAATGCGATGCAGTCCCTGAGTGCAATGTGATGCAGTGACTGAATGAAATGTGATGCAGTGACTGCTTGAAATGGGATGCATCACTGAGTGCAATGGGATGCAGTGACTGGGTGAAATGGGATGCAGTGACTGATGGAAATTGGATGCAGTGACAGAGTGACATGAACTGCAGTGTCTGATGGAAATGTGATGCAGTGACTGAGGGAAATTGGATGCAGTGAGTGTTTGAAATTGAATTCATTGTCTGTGAGATACGGGAAACAGTGACTGATGGAAATGTGATGCAGTGACTGTGGTGAAGGAGATGCAGTGATTGAGTAAATGGGATGCAGTGACTGAGTGAAATGTGATGCAGTGACCGAGTGAAATGGGATGCAGTGACTGAGTGAAATGTGATGCAGTGACCGAGTGAAATGGGATGCAGTGACTGAGTGAAATGGGACGCAGTGACTGAGGGACATGGGATGCAGTGACTGATGGACATGAGATGCAGTGACTGAGAGACATGGGATGCAGTGACACACAGACATGGGTTGCAGTGACACACGGACATGGGATGCAGTGACTGAGGGAATTTGGATGCAGTGACTGAGGGAAATGGGATGCAGTGACAGAGTGAAATGGGATGCAGTGACTGATGCAAATGGGATGCAGTGACTGAGTGAAATGGGATGCAGTGACTGACGGAAATGGGATGCAGTGGCTGCGTGAAATGGGATGCAGTGACTGCGTGAAGTGGGATGCAGTGACTGTGTGAAATGGCAAGCACTGACTGAGTGAAATGTGATTCACTCACTGAGTGATATGTGATGCAGTGGCTGAGTGAAATGGGATGCAGTGGCTGCGTTAAATGTGATGCACTGACAGAGTGAACTCTGATGCAGTGACAGAGTGAACTGGGATGCAGTGACAGAGTGAAATGGGATGCAGTGACTAAGGGAAATGAGATGCTTTGACTGAGGGAAATGGGATGCAGTAACTGAGGGAAATGGGATGCAGTCACTGAGTGAAATGGGCTGCAGTGACTGAGTGAAATGTGATGCACTCACTGAATGAAATTGAATGCACTGATTGTGTGAAATGGGATGCAGTGACTGTGTGAAATGGGATGCAGTGACTGAGGGAAATGGGATGCAGTGACTGAGGGAAAAGGGATGCAGTGACTGAGGGAAATGGGATGCAGTGACTGAAGGAAAAGGGATGCAGTGACTGATGAAAATGGGATGCAGTGACTGTGGGAAATGCGATGCAGTGACTGAGTGAAGTGGGATGCAGTGACACACGGAAATGGGATGCCTTGACTGAAGGAAATGGGATGCAGTGATTGACGGAAATGGGATGCAGTGACTGATGGAAATGGGATGCAGTAACTGAGGGAAATGGAATGCAGTGACTGAGGGAAATGGGACGCACTGACTGAGTGAAATGGGACGCACTGACTGAGTGAAATGGGATGCAGTGACTGAGGGACATGAGATGCAGTGACTGAGAGACATGGGATGCAGTGACACACGGACATGGGATGCAGTGACACACGGACATGTGATGCAGTGACTGAGGGAATTGGGATGCAGTGACAGAGGGAAATGGGATGCAGTGACTGAGGGAAATGAGAAGCAGTGACTGAGGGAAATGGGATGCAGTGACTGAGGGAAATGGAATGCACTGATTGTGTGAAATGGGATGCAGTGACTGTTTGAAATGGGATGCAGTGACTGAGGGAAATGAGATGCAGTGTCTGAGTGAAATGGGATGCCTTGACTGACGGAAATGGGATGCAGTGACTGATGAAAATGGGATGCAGTAACTGAGTGAAATGGGATGCAGTGACTGAGTGAAATGTGATGCACTCACTGAATGAAATGGAATGCACTGATTGTGTGAAATGGGATGCATGATTGTGTCAAATGGGATGCAGTGACTGTGTGAAATGGGATGCAGTGACTGAGGGAAAAGGGATGCAGTGACTGAGTGAATTGGGATGCAGTGACACACGGAAATGGGATGCCTTGACTGACGGAAATGGGATGAAGTGATTGATGCAAATGGGATACATTGACTGAGGGAAATGGGTTGCAGTGACTCTGGGAAATGGGATGCAGTGACTGAGGGAAATGGAATGCACTGATTGTGTGAAATGGGATGCAGTGACTGTTTGAAATGGGATGCAGTGACTGAGGGAAATGAGATTCAGTGTCTGAGTGAAATGGGATGAAGTGATTGTGTGAAATGGGATGCAGTGACTGATGAAAATGGGATGCAGTGACTGAGTGAAATGGGATGCAGTGACTGAGTGAAATGTGATGCACTCACTGAATGAAATGGAATGCACTGATTGTGTCAAATGGGATGCAGTGACTGTGTGAAATGGGATGCAGTGACTGTGTGAAATGGGATGCAGTGACTGAGGGAAAAGGGTTGCAGTGACTGAGTGAAATGGGATGCAGTGATTGTGTGAAATGGGATGCAGTGACTGAGGGAAATGGGTTGCAGTGACTCAGGGAAATGGGATGCAGTGATTGAGTGAAATGGGATGCAGTGACTGATGCAAATGGGATGCAGTGACTGATGCAAATGGGATACATTGACTGAGGGAAATGGGTTGCAGTGACTGAGGGAAATGGGATGCAGTGACTGTGGGAAATGAGATGCAGTGACTGAGGGAAATGGGATGCAGTGACTGTGGGAAATGAGATGCAGTGACTGAGGGAAATGAGATGCACTCACTGACTGAAATGGACTGCACTGATTGTGTGAAATGGGATGCACTGATTGTGTGTAAATGGAATGCAGTGACTGTGTGAAATGGGATGCACTGTTTGAGGGAAAAGGGATTCAGTCACTGAGTGAAATGTGATTCCGTCACTGAGTGAAATATGATGCACTCACTGAGAGTACTGCGATTCAGTCACTCAGTGAACTGTGATGCAGTCACTGAGTGAAATAGGATGCAGTGGCTGAGTGAAATAGGATGCAGTGACTGAGGGACATGGGATGCAGTGACTGAGGGACATGGGATGCAGTGACTGAGGGACATGGGATGCGGTGACTGAGGGACATGGGATGCGGTGACTGAGGGACATGGGATCCGGTGACTGAGGGACATGGGATCCGGTGACTGAGGGACATGAGCTGCAGTGACAGAGTTACTTGGAAGGAGTTTCTGAGTTAATAGGGAATCAGTGCCCGAGCGGGCATGGGGTGCAGTGACTGAGGGAAATGGGATACAGTGCCTGACCGAAACGGGACGCACTGACTGCGTGAAATGGGATGCAGTGACTGAGGGACATGGGATGCAGTGACTGAGGGACATGGGATGCAGTGACTGAGAGACAGGGGATGCAGTGACTGAGGGACATGGGATGCAGTGACACACGGACATGGGATGCAGTGACACCCGGACATGGGATGCAGTGACTGAGGGAATTATGATGCAGTGACGGCGTGAAATGGGATGCAGTGATTGAGTGAAATGCGATGCAGTCCCTGAGTGCAATGTGATGCAGTGACTGAATGAAATGTGATGCAGTGACTGCTTGAAATGGGATGCATCACTGAGTGCAATGGGATGCAGTGACTGGGTGAAATGGGATGCAGTGACTGATGGAAATTGGATGCAGTGACAGAGTGACATGAACTGCAGTGTCTGATGGAAATGTGATGCAGTGACTGAGGGAAATTGGATGCAGTGAGTGTTTGAAATTGAATTCATTGTCTGTGAGATACGGGAAACAGTGACTGATGGAAATGTGATGCAGTGACTGTGGTGAAGGAGATGCAGTGATTGAGTAAATGGGATGCAGTGACTGAGTGAAATGTGATGCAGTGACCGAGTGAAATGGGATGCAGTGACTGAGTGAAATGTGATGCAGTGACCGAGTGAAATGGGATGCAGTGACTGAGTGAAATGGGACGCAGTGACTGAGGGACATGGGATGCAGTGACTGATGGACATGAGATGCAGTGACTGAGAGACATGGGATGCAGTGACACACAGACATGGGTTGCAGTGACACACGGACATGGGATGCAGTGACTGAGGGAATTTGGATGCAGTGACTGAGGGAAATGGGATGCAGTGACAGAGTGAAATGGGATGCAGTGACTGATGCAAATGGGATGCAGTGACTGAGTGAAATGGGATGCAGTGACTGACGGAAATGGGATGCAGTGGCTGCGTGAAATGGGATGCAGTGACTGCGTGAAGTGGGATGCAGTGACTGTGTGAAATGGCAAGCACTGACTGAGTGAAATGTGATTCACTCACTGAGTGATATGTGATGCAGTGGCTGAGTGAAATGGGATGCAGTGGCTGCGTTAAATGTGATGCACTGACAGAGTGAACTCTGATGCAGTGACAGAGTGAACTGGGATGCAGTGACAGAGTGAAATGGGATGCAGTGACTGAGGGAAAAGGGATGCAGTGACTGAGTGAATTGGGATGCAGTGACACACGGAAATGGGATGCCTTGACTGACGGAAATGGGATGCAGTGTTTGATGGAAATGGGACGCAGTGACTGAGGGAAATGGGATGCAGTGACTGAGGGAAATGAGATGCAGTGACTGACGGAAATGGCATGCAGTGACTGAGGGAAATGGGATGCAGTGACTGAGTGAAATGGGATGCAGTGACTGAGTGAAATGTGATGCACTCACTGAATGAAATGGAATGCACTGATTGTGTGAAATGGGATGCATGATTGTGTCAAATGGGATGCAGTGACTGTGTGAACTGGGATGCAGTGACTGAGGGAAAAGGGATGCAGTGACTGAGTGAATTGGGATGCAGTGACACACGGAAATGGGATGCCTTGACTGACGGAAATGGGATGCAGTGTTTGATGGAAATGGGACGCAGTGACTGAGGGAAATGGGATGCCGTGACTGAGGGAAATGAGATGCAGTGTCTGAGTGAAATGGGATGAAGTGATTGATGCAAATGGGATACATTGACTGAGGGAAATGGGTTGCAGTGACTCTGGGAAATGGGATGCAGTGACTGAGGGAAATGAGATGCAGTGACTGAGGGAAATGGGATGCAGTGACTGAGGGAAATGGAATGCACTGATTGTGTGAAATGGGATGCAGTGACTGTTTGAAATGGGATGCAGTGACTGAGGGAAATGACATTCAGTGTCTGAGTGAAATGGGATGAAGTGATTGTGTGAAATGGGATGCAGGGACTGAGTCAATTGGGATGCAGTGACACACGGAAATGGGATGCCTTGACTGAAGGAAATAGGATGCAGTGATTGACGGAAATGTGATGCAGTGACTGATGGAAATGGGATGCAGTAACTGAGGGAAATGGAATGCAGTGACTGAGGGAAATGGGATGCAGTGACAGAGTCAAATGAGACGCACTGACTGAGTGAAATGGGACGCAGTGACTGAGGGACATGGGATGCAGAGACTGATGGACATGAGATGCAGTGACTGAGAGACATGGGATGCAGTGACACACGGACATGGGATGCAGTGACACACGGACATGGGATGCAGTGACTGAGGGAATTTGAATGCAGTGACTGAGGGAAATGGGATGCAGTGACAGAGTGAAATGGGATGCAGTGACGGATGCAAATGGGATGCAGTGACTGAGTGAAATGGGATGCAGTGACTGACGGATATGGGATGCAGTGGCTGCGTGAAATGGGATGCAGTGCCTGCGTGAAATGGGATGCAGTGACTGTGTGAAATGGCAAGCACTGACTGAGTGAAATGTGATTCACTCACTGAGTGAAATGTGATGCAGTGGCTGCGTGAAATGGGATGCAGTGACTGCGTAAAATGTGATGCACTGACAGTGAACTCTGATGCAGTGACAGAGTGAACTGGGATGCAGTGACAGAGTGAAATGGGATGCAGTGACTGAGGGAAATGAGATGCTTTGACTGAGGGAAATGGGATGCAGTGACTGAGGGAAATGGGATGCAGTGACTGAGGGAAATGGGATGCAGTCACTGAGTGAAATGGGCTGCAGTGACTGAGTGAAATGTGATGCTCTCACTGAATGAAATTGAATGCACTGATTGTGTGAAATGGGATGCAGTGACTGAGGGAAATGGGATGCAGTGACTGAGGGAAAAGGGATGCAGCGACTGAGGGAAATGGGATGCAGTGACTGAAGGAAAAGGGATGCAGTGACTGATGAAAATGGGATGCAGTGACTGTGGGAAATGCGATGCAGTGACTGAGTGAATTGGGATGCAGTGACACACGGAATTGGGATGCCTTGACTGAAGGAAATGGGATGCAGTGATTGACGGAAATGTGATGCAGTGATTGACGGAAATGGGATGCAGTAACTGAGGGAAATGGAATGCAGTGACTGAGGGAAATGGGACGCACTGACTGAGTGAAAAAGGATGCAGTGACTGAGTGAAATGGGATGCAGTGACTGAGGGACATGAGATGCAGTGACTGAGAGACATGGGATGCAGTGACACACGGACATGGGATGCAGTGACACACGGACATGTGATGCAGTGACTAAGGGAATTGGGATGCAGTGACAGAGGGAAATTGGATGCAGTGACGGATGCAAAGGGGATGCAGTGACTGAGTGAAATGGGATGCAGTGACTGACGGAAATGGCATGCAGTGACTGAGGGAAATGGGATGCAGTGACTGAGTGAAATGGGATGCAGTGACTGAGTGAAATGTGATGCACTCACTGAATGAAATGGAATGCACTGATTGTGTGAAATGGGATGCACTGATTGTGTCAAATGGGATGCAGTGACTGTGTGAAATGGGATGCAGTGACTGAGGGAAAAGGGATGCAGTGACTGAGTGAATTGGGATGCAGTGACACACGGAAATGGGATGCCTTGACTGACGGAAATGGGATGCAGTGTTTGATGGAAATGGGACGCAGTGACTGAGGGAAATGGGATGCAGTGACTGAGGGAAATGAGATGCAGTGACTGAGTGAAATGGGATGCATTGATTGTGTGAAATGGGATACATTGACTGAGGGAAATGGGTTGCAGTGACTCTGGGAAATGGGATGCAGTGACTGAGGGAAATGAGAAGCAGTGACTGAGGGAAATGGGATGCAGTGACTGAGGGAAATGGAATGCACTGATTGTGTGAAATGGGATGCAGTGACTGTTTGAAATGGGATGCAGTGACTGAGGGAAATGAGATGCAGTGTCTGAGTGAAATGGGATGAAGTGATTGTGTGAAATGGGATGCAGTGACTGATGAAAATGGGATGCAGTGACTGAGTGAAATGGGATGCAGTGACTGAGTGAAATGTGATGCACTCACTGAATGAAATGGAATGCACTGATTGTGTGAAATGGGATGCACTGATTGTGTCAAATGGGATGCAGTGACTGTGTGAAATGGGATGCAGTGACTGTGTGAAATGGGATGCAGTGACTGAGGGAAAAGGGTTGCAGTGACTGAGTGAAATGGGATGCAGTGATTGTGTGAAATGGGATGCAGTGACTGAGGGAAATGGGTTGCAGTGACTCAGGGAAATGGGATGCAGTGATTGAGTGAAATGGGATGCAGTGACTGATGCAAATGGGATGCAGTGACTGATGCAAATGGGATACATTGACTGAGGGAAATGGGTTGCAGTGACTGAGGGAAATGGGATGCAGTGACTGTGGGAAATGAGATGCAGTGACTGAGGGAAATGGGATGCAGTGACTGTGGGAAATGAGATGCAGTGACTGAGGGAAATGAGATGCACTCACTGACTGAAATGGACTGCACTGATTGTGTGAAATGGGATGCACTGATTGTGTGTAAATGGAATGCAGTGACTGTGTGAAATGGGATGCACTGTTTGAGGGAAAAGGGATTCAGTCACTGAGTGAAATGTGATTCCGTCACTGAGTGAAATATGATGCACTCACTGAGTGTACTGTGATTCAGTCACTCAGTGAACTGTGATGCAGTCACTGAGTGAAATAGGATGCAGTGGCTGAGTGAAATAGGATGCAGTGACTGAGGGACATGGGATGCAGTGACTGAGGGACATGGGATGCAGTGACTGAGGGACATGGGATGCGGTGACTGAGGGACATGGGATGCGGTGACTGAGGGACATGGGATCCGGTGACTGAGGGACATGGGATCCGGTGACTGAGGGACATGAGCTGCAGTGACAGAGTTACTTGGAAGGAGTTTCTGAGTTAATAGGGAATCAGTGCCCGAGCGGGCATGGGGTGCAGTGACTGAGGGAAATGGGATACAGTGCCTGACCGAAACGGGACGCACTGACTGCGTGAAATGGGATGCAGTGACTGAGGGACATGGGATGCAGTGACTGAGGGACATGGGATGCAGTGACTGAGGGACATGGGATGCAGTGACACACGGACATGGGATGCAGTGACACCCGGACATGGGATGCAGTGACTGAGGGAATTATGATGCAGTGACGGCGTGAAATGGGATGCAGTGATTGAGTGAAATGCGATGCAGTCCCTGAGTGCAATGTGATGCAGTGACTGAATGAAATGTGATGCAGTGACTGCTTGAAATGGGATGCATCACTGAGTGCAATGGGATGCAGTGACTGGGTGAAATGGGATGCAGTGACTGATGGAAATTGGATGCAGTGACAGAGTGACATGAACTGCAGTGTCTGATGGAAATGTGATGCAGTGACTGAGGGAAATTGGATGCAGTGAGTGTTTGAAATTGAATTCATTGTCTGTGAGATACGGGAAACAGTGACTGATGGAAATGTGATGCAGTGACTGTGGTGAAGGAGATGCAGTGATTGAGTAAATGGGATGCAGTGACTGAGTGAAATGTGATGCAGTGACCGAGTGAAATGGGATGCAGTGACTGAGTGAAATGTGATGCAGTGACCGAGTGAAATGGGATGCACTGACTGAGTGAAATGGGACGCAGTGACTGAGGGACATGGGATGCAGTGACTGATGGACATGAGATGCAGTGACTGAGAGACATGGGATGCAGTGACACACAGACATGGGTTGCAGTGACACACGGACATGGGATGCAGTGACTGAGGGAATTTGGATGCAGTGACTGAGGGAAATGGGATGCAGTGACAGAGTGAAATGGGATGCAGTGACTGATGCAAATGGGATGCAGTGACTGAGTGAAATGGGATGCAGTGACTGACGGAAATGGGATGCAGTGGCTGCGTGAAATGGGATGCAGTGACTGCGTGAAGTGGGATGCAGTGACTGTGTGAAATGGCAAGCACTGACTGAGTGAAATGTGATTCACTCACTGAGTGATATGTGATGCAGTGGCTGAGTGAAATGGGATGCAGTGGCTGCGTTAAATGTGATGCACTGACAGAGTGAACTCTGATGCAGTGACAGAGTGAACTGGGATGCAGTGACAGAGTGAAATGGGATGCAGTGACTAAGGGAAATGAGATGCTTTGACTGAGGGAAATGGGATGCAGTAACTGAGGGAAATGGGATGCAGTCACTGAGTGAAATGGGCTGCAGTGACTGAGTGAAATGTGATGCACTCACTGAATGAAATTGAATGCACTGATTGTGTGAAATGGGATGCAGTGACTGTGTGAAATGGGATGCAGTGACTGAGGGAAATGGGATGCAGTGACTGAGGGAAAAGGGATGCAGTGACTGAGGGAAATGGGATGCAGTGACTGAAGGAAAAGGGATGCAGTGACTGATGAAAATGGGATGCAGTGACTGTGGGAAATGCGATGCAGTGACTGAGTGAATTGGGATGCAGTGACACACGGAAATGGGATGCCTTGACTGAAGGAAATGGGATGCAGTGATTGACGGAAATGGGATGCAGTGACTGATGGAAATGGGATGCAGTAACTGAGGGAAATGGAATGCAGTGACTGAGGGAAATGGGACGCACTGACTGAGTGAAATGGGACGCACTGACTGAGTGAAATGGGATGCAGTGACTGAGGGACATGAGATGCAGTGACTGAGAGACATGGGATGCAGTGACACACGGACATGGGATGCAGTGACACACGGACATGTGATGCAGTGACTGAGGGAATTGGGATGCAGTGACAGAGGGAAATGGGATGCAGTGACGGATGCAAATGGGATGCAGTGACTGAGTGAAATGGGATGCAGTGACTGACGGAAATGGCATGCAGTGACTGAGGGAAATGGGATGCAGTGACTGAGTGAAATGGGATGCAGTGACTGAGTGAAATGTGATGCACTCACTGAATGAAATGGAATGCACTGATTGTGTGAAATGGGATGCACTGATTGTGTCAAATGGGATGCAGTGACTGTGTGAAATGGGATGCAGTGACTGAGGGAAAAGGGATGCAGTGACTGAGTGAAATGGGATGCAGTGACTGAGTGAATTGGGATGCAATGACACACGGAAATGGGATGCCTTGACTGACGGAAATGGGATGCAGTGTTTGATGGAAATGGGACGCAGTGACTGAGTGAAATGGGATGCAGTGACTGAGGGAAATGAGATGCAGTGTCTGAGTGAAATGGGATGAAGTGATTGATGCAAATGGGATACATTGACTGAGGGAAATGGGTTGCACTGACTCTGGGAAATGGGATGCAGTCACTGAGGGAAATGAGATGCAGTGACTGAGGGAAATGGGATGCAGTGACTGAGGGAAATGGGATGCAGTGACTGAGTGAAATGTGATGCACTCACTGACTGAAATGGAATGCACAGATTGTGTGAAATGGGATGCAGTGACTGTTTGAAATGGGATGCAGTGACTGAGGGAAATTAGATGCAGTGTCTGAGTGAAAAGGGATGAAGTGATTGTGTGAAATGGGATGCAGTGACTGAGGGAAATGGGATGCTTTGACTGAGTGAAATGGGATGCAGTGACTGAGTGAAATGTGATGCACTCACTGAATGAAATGGAATGCACTGATTTGTGAAATGGGATGCACTGATTGTGTCAAATGGGATGCAGTGACTGTGTGAAATGGGATGCAGTGACTGTGTGAAATGGGATGCAGTGACTGAGGGAAAAGGGATGCAGTGACTGAGTGAAATGGGATGCAGTGACTGAGTGAATTGGGATGCAGTGACACACGGAAATGGGATGCCGTGACTGACGGAAATGGGATGCAGTGATTGACAGAAATATGATGCAGTGACTGATGGAAATGGGACGCAGTGACTGAGGGAAATGGGATGCAGTGACTGAGGGAAATGAGATGCAGTGTCTGAGTGAAATGGGATGCAGTGATTGTGTGAAATGGGATGCAGTGACTGAGGGAAATGGGTTGCAGTGACTCAGGGAAATGGGATGCAGTGATTGAGTGAAATGGGATGCCGTGACTAATGCAAATGGGATGCAGTGACTGATGCAAATGGGATACATTGACTGAGGGAAATGGGTTGCAGTGACTGAGGGAAATGGGATGCAGTTACTGTGGGAAATGAGATGCAGTGACTGAGGGAAATGGGATGCAGTGACTGTGGGAAATGAGATGCAGTGACTGAGGGAAATGAGATGCAGTGACTGAGGGAAATGGGATGCAGTGACTGAGGGAAATGGGATGCAGTGACTGAGTGAAATGTGATGCACTCATTGACTGAAATGGAATGCACTGATTGTGTGAAATGGGATGCACTGATTGTGTGTATATGGAATGCAGTGACTGTGTGAAATGGGATGCACTGACTGAGGGAAAAGGGATTCAGTCACTGAGTAAAATGTGATTCCGTCACTGAGTGAAATATGATGCACTCACTGAGTGTACTGCGATTCAGTCACTCAGTGAACTGTGATGCAGTCACTGAGTGAAATAGGATGCAGTGGCTGAGTGAAATAGGTTGCAGTGACTGAGGGACATGGGATGCAGTGACTGAGGGACATGGGATGCAGTGACTGAGGGACATGGGATGCGGTGACTGAGGGACATGGGATGCGGTGACTGAGGGACATGGGATCCGGTGACTGAGGGACATGGGATCCGGTGACTGAGGGACATGAGCTGCAGTGACAGAGTTACTTGGAAGGAGTTTCTGAGTTAATAGGGAATCAGTGCCCGAGCGGGCATGGGGTGCAGTGACTGAGGGAAATGGGATACAGTGCCTGACCGAAAAGGGACGCACTGACTGAGTGAAATGGGATGCAGTGACTGAGGGACATGGGATGCAGTGACTGAGGGACATGGGATGCAGTGACTGAGAGACAGGGGATGCAGTGACTGACGGAAATGGGATGCAGTGGCTGCGTGAAATGGGATGCAGTGACTGCGTGAAATGGGATGCAGTGACTGTGTGAAATGGCAAGCAGTGACTGAGTGAAATGTGATTCACTCACTGAGTGAAATGTGATGCAGTGGCTGAGTGAAATGGGATGCAGTGACTGCGTAAAATGTGATGCACTGACAGACTGAACTCTGATGCAGTGACAGAGTGAACTGGGATGCAGTGACTGACGGAAATGGCAAGCAGTGACTGAGTGAAATGTGATTCACTCACTGAGTGAAATGTGATGCAGTGGCTGAGTGAAATGGGATGCAGTGACTGCTTAAAATGTGATGCACTGACAGAGTGAACTCAGATGCAGTGACAGAGTGACCTGGGATGCAGTGACAGAGTGAAATGGGATGCAGTGACTGAGGGAAATGAGATGCTTGGACTGAGGGAAATGGGATGCAGTGACTGAGGGAAATGGGATGCAGTCACTGAGTGAAATGGGCTGCAGTGACTGAGTGAAATGTGATGCACTCACTGAATGAAATTGAATGCACTGATTGTGTGAAATGGGATGCAGTGACTGTGTGAAATGGGATGCAGTGACTGAGGGAAATGGGAAGCAGTGACTGAGGGAAAAGGGATGCAGTGACTGAGGGAAATGGGACGCAGTGACTGAAGGAAAAGGGATGCAGTGACTGATGAAAATGGGATGCAGTGACTGTGGGAAATGCGATGCAGTGACTGAGTGAATTGGGATGCAGTGACACACGGAAATGTGATGCAGTGACTGATGGAAATGGGATGCAGTAACTGAGGGAAATGGAATGCATTGACTGAGGGAAATGGGTCGCACTGACTGAGTGAAATGGGACGCACTGACTGAGTGAAATGGGATGCAGTGACTGAGGGACATGAGATGCAGTGACTGAGAGACATGGGATGCAGTGACACACGGACATGGGATGCAGTGACACACGGACATGTGATGCAGTGACTGAGGGAATTGGGATGCAGTGACAGAGGGAAATGGGATGCAGTGACGGATGCAAATGGGATGCAGTGACTGAGTGAAATGGGATGCAGTGACTGACGGAAATGGCATGCAGTGACTGAGGGAAATGGGTTGCAGTGACTCAGGGAAATGGGATGCAGTGATTGAGTGAAATGGGATGCCGTGACTAATGCAAATGGGATGCAGTGACTGATGCAAATGGGATACATTGACTGAGGGAAATGGGTTGCAGTGACTGAGGGAAATGGGATGCAGTTACTGTGGGAAATGAGATGCAGTGACTGAGGGAAATGGGATGCAGTGACTGTGGGAAATGAGATGCAGTGACTGAGGGAAATGAGATGCAGTGACTGAGGGAAATGGGATGCAGTGACTGAGGGAAATGGGATGCAGTGACTGAGTGAAATGTGATGCACTCATTGACTGAAATGGAATGCACTGATTGTGTGAAATGGGATGCACTGATTGTGTGTATATGGAATGCAGTGACTGTGTGAAATGGGATGCACTGACTGAGGGAAAACGGATTCAGTCACTGAGTAAAATGTGATTCCGTCACTGAGTGAAATATGATGCACTCACTGAGTGTACTGCGATTCAGTCACTCAGTGAACTGTGATGCAGTCACTGAGTGAAATAGGATGCAGTGGCTGAGTGAAATACGTTGCAGTGACTGAGGGACATGGGATGCAGTGACTGAGGGACATGGGATGCAGTGACTGAGGGACATGGGATGCGGTGACTGAGGGACATGGGATGCGGTGACTGAGGGACATGGGATCCGGTGACTGAGGGACATGGGATCCGGTGACTGAGGGACATGAGCTGCAGGGACAGAGTTACTTGGAAGGAGTTTCTGAGTTAATAGGGAATCAGTGCCCGAGCGGGCATGGGGTGCAGTGACTGACCGAAAAGGGACGCACTGACTGAGTGAAATGGGATGCAGTGACTGAGGGACATGGGATGCAGTGACTGAGGGACATGGGATGCAGTGACTGAGAGACAGGGGATGCAGTGACTGAGGGACATGGGATGCAGTGACACACGGACATGGGATGCAGTGACACCCGGACATGGGATGCAGTGACTGAGGGAATTATGATGCAGTGACGGCGTGAAATGGGATGCAGTGATTGAGTGAAATGCGATGCAGTCCCTGAGTGCAATGTGATGCAGTGACTGAATGAAATGTGATGCAGTGACTGCTTGAAATGGGATGCATCACTGAGTGCAATGGGATGCAGTGACTGGGTGAAATGGGATGCAGTGACTGATGGAAATTGGATGCAGTGACAGAGTGACATGAGCTGCAGTGTCTGATGGAAATGTGATGCAGTGACTGAGGGAAATTGGATTCTGTGAGTGTTTGAAATTGAATTCATTGTCTGTGAGATACGGGAAACAGTGACTGATGGAAATGTGATGCAGTGACTGTGGTGAAGGAGATGCAGTGATTGAGTAAATGGGATGCAGTGACTGAGTGAAATGTGATGCAGTGACCGAGTGAAATGGGATGCAGTGACTGAGGGAAATGGGATGCAGGGGCTGAGTGAATTGGGATGCAGTGACACACGGAAATGGGATGCCTTGACTGAAGGAAATAGGATGCAGTGATTGACGGAAATGTGATGCAGTGACTGATGGAAATGGGATGCAGTAACTGAGGGAAATGGAATGCAGTGACTGAGGGAAATGGGATGCAGTGACAGAGTGAAATGGGACGCACTGACTGAGTGAAATGGGACGCAGTGACTGAGGGACATGAGATGCAGTGACTGAGAGACATGGGATGCAGTGACACACGGACATGGGATGCAGTGACACACGGACATGGGATGCAGTGACTGAGGGAATTTGGATGCAGTGACTGAGGGAAATGGGATGCAGTGACAGAGAGAAATGGGATGCAGTGACGGATGCAAATGCGATTCAGTGACTGAGTGAAATGGGATGCAGTGACTGACGGAAATGGGATGCAGTGGCTGCGTGAAATGGGATGCAGTGACTGCGTGAAATGGGATGCAGTGACTGTGTGAAATGGCAAGCAGTGACTGAGTGAAATGTGATTCACTCACTGAGTGAAATGTGATGCAGTGGCTGAGTGAAATGGGATGCAGTGACTGCGTAAAATGTGATGCACTGACAGACTGAACTCTGATGCAGTGACAGAGTGAACTGGGATGCAGTGACTGACGGAAATGGCAAGCAGTGACTGAGTGAAATGTGATTCACTCACTGAGTGAAATGTGATGCAGTGGCTGAGTGAAATGGGATGCAGTGACTGCTTAAAATGTGATGCACTGACAGAGTGAACTCAGATGCAGTGACAGAGTGACCTGGGATGCAGTGACAGAGTGAAATGGGATGCAGTGACTGAGGGAAATGAGATGCTTGGACTGAGGGAAATGGGATGCAGTGACTGAGGGAAATGGGATGCAGTCACTGAGTGAAATGGGCTGCAGTGACTGAGTGAAATGTGATGCACTCACTGAATGAAATTGAATGCACTGATTGTGTGAAATGGGATGCAGTGACTGTGTGAAATGGGATGCAGTGACTGAGGGAAATGGGAAGCAGTGACTGAGGGAAAAGGGATGCAGTGACTGAGGGAAATGGGACGCAGTGACTGAAGGAAAAGGGATGCAGTGACTGATGAAAATGGGATGCAGTGACTGTGGGAAATGCGATGCAGTGACTGAGTGAATTGGGATGCAGTGACACACGGAAATGGGATGCCTTGACTGAAGGAAATGGGATGCAGTGATTGACGGAAATGTGATGCAGTGACTGATGGAAATGGGATGCAGTAACTGAGGGAAATGGAATGCATTGACTGAGGGAAATGGGTCGCACTGACTGAGTGAAATGGGACGCACTGACTGAGTGAAATGGGATGCAGTGACTGAGGGACATGAGATGCAGTGACTGAGAGACATGGGATGCAGTGACACACGGACATGGGATGCAGTGACACACGGACATGTGATGCAGTGACTGAGGGAATTGGGATGCAGTGACAGAGGGAAATGGGATGCAGTGACGGATGCAAATGGGATGCAGTGACTGAGTGAAATGGGATGCAGTGACTGACGGAAATGGCATGCAGTGACTGAGGGAAATGGGATGCAGTGACTGAGTGAAATGGGATGCAGTGACTGTGGTGAAGGAGATGCAGTGATTGAGTAAATGGGATGCAGTGACTGAGTGAAATGTGATGCAGTGACCGAGTGAAATGTGATGCAGTGACTGAGGGAAATGGGATGCAGGGACTGAGTGAATTGGGATGCAGTGTCACATGGAAATGGGATGCCTTGACTGAAGGAAATAGGATGCAGTGATTGACGGAAATGTGATGCAGTGACTGATGGAAATGGGATGCAGTGACTGAGGGAAATGGGATGCAGTGACTGAGGGAAATGAGATGCAGTGACTGAGTGAAATGTGATGCACTCACTGACTCAAATGGAATGCACTGATTGTGTGAAATGGGATGCACTGATTGTGTGTAAATGGAATGCAGTGACTGTGTGAAATGGGATGCACTGACTGAGGGAGAAGTGATTCAGTCACTGAGTGAAATGTGATTCCGTCACTGAGTGAAATATGTTGCACTCACTGAGTGTACTGTGATTCAGTCACTCAGTGAACTGTGATGCAGTCACTGAGTGAAATAGGATGCAGTGGCTGAGTGAAATAGGATGCAGTGACTGAGGGACATGGGATGCAGTGACTGAGGGACATGGGATGCAGTGACTGAGGGACATGGGATGCGGTGACTGAGGGACATGGGATGCGGTGACTGAGGGACATGGGATCCGGTGACTGAGGAACATGAGCTGCAGTGACAGAGTTACTTGGAAGGAGTTTCTGAGTTAATAGGGAATCAGTGCCCGAGCGGGCATGGGGTGCAGTGACTGAGGGAAATGGGATACAGTGCCTGACCGAAACGGGATGCACCGACTGAGTGAAATGGGATGCAGTGACTGAGGGACATGGGATGCAGTGACTGAGGGACATGGGATGCAGTGACTGAGAGACAGGGGATGCAGTGACTGAGGGACATGGGATGCAGTGACACACGGACATGGGATGCAGAGACGCCCGGACATGGGATGCAGTGACTGAGGGAATTATGATGCAGTGACGGCGTGAAATGGGATGCAGTGATTGAGTGAAATGCGATGCAGTCCCTGAGTGCAATGTGATGCAGTGACTGAATGAAATGTGATGCAGTGACTGCTTGAAATGGGATGCATCACTGAGTGCAATGGGATGCAGTGACTGGGTGAAATGAGATGCAGTGACTGAGGGAAATTGGATGCAGTGACAGAGTGACATGAGCTGCAGTGTCTGATGGAAATGTGATGCAGTGACTGAGGGAAATTGGATGAAGTGACTGTTTGATATTGAATTCATTGTCTGTGAGATACGGGAAACAGTGTCTGATGGAAATGTGATGCAGTGACTGTGGTGAAGGAGATGCAGTGATTGAGTAAATGGGATGCATTGACTGAGTGAAATGTGATGCAGTGACCGAGTGAAATGTGATGCAGTGACTGAGGGAAATGGGATGCAGGGACTGAGTGAATTGGGATGCAGTGTCACATGGAAATGGGATGCCTTGACTGAAGGAAATAGGATGCAGTGATTGACGGAAATGTGATGCAGTGACTGATGGAAATGGGATGCAGTAACTGAGGGAAATGGAATGCAGTGACTGAGGGAAATGGGATGCAGTGACAGAGTCAAATGGGACGCACTGACTGAGTGAAATGGGACGCAGTGACTGAGGGACATGGGATGCAGTGACTGATGGACATGAGATGCAGTGACTGAGAGACATGGGATGCAGTGACACACGGACATGGGATGCAGTGACACACGGACATGGGATGCAGTGACTGAGGGAATTTGAATGCAGTGACTGAGGGAAATGGGATGCAGTGACAGAGTGAAATGGGATGCAGTGACGGATGCAAATGGGATGCAGTGACTGAGTGAAATGGGATGCAGTGACTGACGGATATGGGATGCAGTGGCTGCGTGAAATGGGATGCAGTGCCTGCGTGAAATGGGATGCAGTGACTGTGTGAAATGGCAAGCACTGACTGAGTGAAATGTGATTCACTCACTGAGTGAAATGTGATGCAGTGGCTGAGTGAAATGGGATGCAGTGACTGCGTAAAATGTGATGCACTGACAGTGAACTCTGATGCAGTGACAGAGTGAAATGGGATGCAGTGACAGAGTGAAATGGGATGCAGTGACTGAGGGAAATGAGATGCTTTGACTGAGGGAAATGGGATGCAGTGACTGAGGGAAATGGGATGCAGTGACTGAGGGAAATGGGATGCAGTCACTGAGTGAAATGGGCTGCAGTGACTGAGTGAAATATGATGCTCTCACTGAATGAAATTGAATGCACTGATTGTGTGAAATGGGATGCAGTGACTGAGGGAAATGGGATGCAGTGACTGAGGGAAAAGGGATGCAGCGACTGAGGGAAATGGGATGCAGTGACTGAAGGAAAAGGGATGCCGTGACTGATGAAAATGGGATGCAGTGACTGTGGGAAATGCGATGCAGTGACTGAGTGAATTGGGATGCAGTGACACACGGAATTGGGATGCCTTGACTGAAGGAAATGGGATGCAGTGATTGACGGAAATGTGATGCAGTGATTGACGGAAATGGGATGCAGTAACTGAGGGAAATGGAATGCAGTGACTGAGGGAAATGGGACGCACTGACTGAGTGAAATGGGACGCACTGACTGAGTGAAATGGGATGCAGTGACTGAGGGACATGAGAGGCAGTGACTGAGAGACATGGGATGCAGTGACACACGGACATGGGATGCAGTGACACACGGACATGTGATGCAGTGACTAAGGGAATTGGGATGCATGACAGAGGGAAATTGGATGCAGTGACGGATGCAAATGGGATGCAGTGACTGAGTGAAATGGGATGCAGTGACTGACGGAAATGGCATGCAGTGACTGAGGGAAATGGGATGCAGTGACTGAGTGAAATGGGATGCAGTGACTGAGTGAAATGTGATGCACTCACTGAATGAAATGGAATGCACTGATTGTGTGAAATGGGATGCACTGATTGTGTCAAATGGGATGCAGTGACTGTGTGAAATGGGATGCAGTGACTGAGGGAAAAGGGATGCAGTGACTGAGTGAATTGGGATGCAGTGACACACGGAAATGGGATGCCTTGACTGACGGAAATGGGATGCAGTGTTTGATGGAAATGGGACGCAGTGACTGAGGGAAATGGGATGCAGTGACTGAGGGAAATGAGATGCAGTGACTGACGGAAATGGCATGCAGTGACTGAGGGAAATGGGATGCAGTGACTGAGTGAAATGGGATGCAGTGACTGAGTGAAATGTGATGCACTCACTGAATGAAATGGAATGCACTGATTGTGTGAAATGGGATGCATGATTGTGTCAAATGGGATGCAGTGACTGTGTGAAATGGGATGCAGTGACTGAGGGAAAAGGGATGCAGTGACTGAGTGAATTGGGATGCAGTGACACACGGAAATGGGATGCCTTGACTGACGGAAATGGGATGAAGTGATTGATGCAAATGGGATACATTGACTGAGGGAAATGGGTTGCAGTGACTCTGGGAAATGGGATGCAGTGACTGAGGGAAATGAGATGCAGTGACTGAGGGAAATGGGATGCAGTGACTGAGGGAAATGGAATGCACTGATTGTGTGAAATGGGATGCAGTGACTGTTTGAAATGGGATGCAGTGACTGAGGGAAATGAGATTCAGTGTCTGAGTGAAATGGGATGAAGTGATTGTGTGAAATGGGATGCAGGGACTGAGTGAATTGGGATGCAGTGACACACGGAAATGGGATGCCTTGACTGAAGGAAATAGGATGCAGTGATTGACGGAAATGTGATGCAGTGACTGATGGAAATGGGATGCAGTAACTGAGGGAAATGGAATGCAGTGACTGAGGGAAATGGGATGCAGTGACAGAGTGAAATGGGACGCACTGACTGAGTGAAATGGGACGCAGTGACTGAGGGACATGGGATGCAGTGACTGATGGACATGAGATGCAGTGACTGAGAGACATGGGATGCAGTGACACACGGACATGGGATGCAGTGACACACGGACATGGGATGCAGTGACTGAGGGAATTTGAATGCAGTGACTGAGGGAAATGGGATGCAGTGACAGAGTGAAATGGGATGCAGTGACGGATGCAAATGGGATGCAGTGACTGAGTGAAATGGGATGCAGTGACTGACGGATATGGGATGCAGTGGCTGCGTGAAATGGGATGCAGTGCCTGCGTGAAATGGGATGCAGTGACTGTGTGAAATGGCAAGCACTGACTGAGTGTAATGTGATTCACTCACTGAGTGAAATGTGATGCAGTGGCTGCGTGAAATGGGATGCAGTGACTGCGTAAAATGTGATGCACTGACAGTGAACTCTGATGCAGTGACAGAGTGAACTGGGATGCAGTGACAGAGTGAAATGGGATGCAGTGACTGAGGGAAATGAGATGCTTTGACTGAGGGAAATGGGATGCAGTGACTGAGGGAAATGGGATGCAGTGACTGAGGGAAATGGGATGCAGTCACTGAGTGAAATGGGCTGCAGTGACTGAGTGAAATGTGATGCTCTCACTGAATGAAATTGAATGCACTGATTGTGTGAAATGGGATGCAGTGACTGAGGGAAATGGGATGCAGTGACTGAGGGAAAAGGGATGCAGCGACTGAGGGAAATGGGATGCAGTGACTGAAGGAAAAGGGATGCAGTGACTGATGAAAATGGGATGCAGTGACTGTGGGAAATGCGATGCAGTGACTGAGTGAATTGGGATGCAGTGATACACGGAATTGGGATGCCTTGACTGAAGGAAATGGGATGCAGTGATTGACGGAAATGTGATGCAGTGATTGACGGAAATGGGATGCAGTAACTGAGGGAAATGGAATGCAGTGACTGAGGGAAATGGGACGCACTGACTGAGTGAAATGGGATGCAGTGACTGAGTGAAATGGGATGCAGTGACTGAGGGACATGAGATGCAGTGACTGAGAGACATGGGATGCAGTGACACACGGACATGGGATGCAGTGACACACGGACATGTGATGCAGTGACTAAGGGAATTGGGATGCAGTGACAGAGGGAAATTGGATGCAGTGACGGATGCAAAGGGGATGCAGTGACTGAGTGAAATGGGATGCAGTGACTGACGGAAATGGCATGCAGTGACTGAGGGAAATGGGATGCAGTGACTGAGTGAAATGGGATGCAGTGACTGAGTGAAATGTGATGCACTCACTGAATGAAATGGAATGCACTGATTGTGTGAAATGGGATGCACTGATTGTGTCAAATGGGATGCAGTGACTGTGTGAAATGGGATGCAGTGACTGAGGGAAAAGGGATGCAGTGACTGAGTGAATTGGGATGCAGTGACACACGGAAATGGGATGCCTTGACTGACGGAAATGGGATGCAGTGTTTGATGGAAATGGGACGCAGTGACTGAGGGAAATGGGATGCAGTGACTGAGGGAAATGAGATGCAGTGTCTGAGTGAAATGGGATGCATTGATTGTGTGAAATGGGATACATTGACTGAGGGAAATGGGTTGCAGTGACTCTGGGAAATGGGATGCAGTGACTGAGGGAAATGAGAAGCAGTGACTGAGGGAAATGGGATGCAGTGACTGAGGGAAATGGAATGCACTGATTGTGTGAAATGGGATGCAGTGACTGTTTGAAATGGGATGCAGTGACTGAGGGAAATGAGATGCAGTGTCTGAGTGAAATGGGATGAAGTGATTGTGTGAAATGGGATGCAGTGACTGATGAAAATGGGATGCAGTGACTGAGTGAAATGGGATGCAGTGACTGAGTGAAATGTGATGCACTCACTGAATGAAATGGAATGCACTGATTGTGTGAAATGGGATGCACTGATTGTGTCAAATGGGATGCAGTGACTGTGTGAAATGGGATGCAGTGACTGTGTGAAATGGGATGCAGTGACTGAGGGAAAAGGGTTGCAGTGACTGAGTGAAATGGGATGCAGTGATTGTGTGAAATGGGATGCAGTGACTGAGGGAAATGGGTTGCAGTGACTCAGGGAAATGGGATGCAGTGATTGAGTGAAATGGGATGCAGTGACTGATGCAAATGGGATGCAGTGACTGATGCAAATGGGATACATTGACTGAGGGAAATGGGTTGCAGTGACTGAGGGAAATGGGATGCAGTGACTGTGGGAAATGAGATGCAGTGACTGAGGGAAATGGGATGCAGTGACTGTGGGAAATGAGATGCAGTGACTGAGGGAAATGAGATGCACTCACTGACTCAAATGGACTGCACTGATTGTGTGAAATGGGATGCACTGATTGTGTGTAAATGGAATGCAGTGACTGTGTGAAATGGGATGCACTGTTTGAGGGAAAAGGGATTCAGTCACTGAGTGAAATGTGATTCCGTCACTGAGTGAAATATGATGCACTCACTGAGTGTACTGTGATTCAGTCACTCAGTGAACTGTGATGCAGTCACTGAGTGAAATAGGATGCAGTGGCTGAGTGAAATAGGATGCAGTGACTGAGGGACATGGGATGCAGTGACTGAGGGACATGGGATGCAGTGACTGAGGGACATGGGATGCGGTGACTGAGGGACATGGGATGCGGTGACTGAGGGACATGGGATCCGGTGACTGAGGGACATGGGATCCGGTGACTGAGGGACATGAGCTGCAGTGACAGAGTTACTTGGAAGGAGTTTCTGAGTTAATAGGGAATCAGTGCCCGAGCGGGCATGGGGTGCAGTGACTGAGGGAAATGGGATACAGTGCCTGACCGAAACGGGACGCACTGACTGCGTGAAATGGGATGCAGTGACTGAGGGACATGGGATGCAGTGACTGAGGGACATGGGATGCAGTGACTGAGAGACAGGGGATGCAGTGACTGAGGGACATGGGATGCAGTGACACACGGACATGGGATGCAGTGACACCCGGACATGGGATGCAGTGACTGAGGGAATTATGATGCAGTGACGGCGTGAAATGGGATGCAGTGATTGAGTGAAATGCGATGCAGTCCCTGAGTGCAATGTGATGCAGTGACTGAATGAAATGTGATGCAGTGACTGCTTGAAATGGGATGCATCACTGAGTGCAATGGGATGCAGTGACTGGGTGAAATGGGATGCAGTGACTGATGGAAATTGGATGCAGTGACAGAGTGACATGAACTGCAGTGTCTGATGGAAATGTGATGCAGTGACTGAGGGAAATTGGATGCAGTGAGTGTTTGAAATTGAATTCATTGTCTGTGAGATACGGGAAACAGTGACTGATGGAAATGTGATGCAGTGACTGTGGTGAAGGAGATGCAGTGATTGAGTAAATGGGATGCAGTGACTGAGTGAAATGTGATGCAGTGACCGAGTGAAATGGGATGCAGTGACTGAGTGAAATGTGATGCAGTGACCGAGTGAAATGGGATGCAGTGACTGAGTGAAATGGGACGCAGTGACTGAGGGACATGGGATGCAGTGACTGATGGACATGAGATGCAGTGACTGAGAGACATGGGATGCAGTGACACACAGACATGGGTTGCAGTGACACACGGACATGGGATGCAGTGACTGAGGGAATTTGGATGCAGTGACTGAGGGAAATGGGATGCAGTGACAGAGTGAAATGGGATGCAGTGACTGATGCAAATGGGATGCAGTGACTGAGTGAAATGGGATGCAGTGACTGACGGAAATGGGATGCAGTGGCTGCGTGAAATGGGATGCAGTGACTGCGTGAAGTGGGATGCAGTGACTGTGTGAAATGGCAAGCACTGACTGAGTGAAATGTGATTCACTCACTGAGTGATATGTGATGCAGTGGCTGAGTGAAATGGGATGCAGTGGCTGCGTTAAATGTGATGCACTGACAGAGTGAACTCTGATGCAGTGACAGAGTGAACTGGGATGCAGTGACAGAGTGAAATGGGATGCAGTGACTGAGGGAAAAGGGATGCAGTGACTGAGTGAATTGGGATGCAGTGACACACGGAAATGGGATGCCTTGACTGACGGAAATGGGATGCAGTGTTTGATGGAAATGGGATGCAGTGACTGAGGGAAAAGGGATGCAGTGACTGAGTGAATTGGGATGCAGTGACACACGGAATTGGGATGCCTTGACTGAAGGAAATGGGATGCAGTGATTGACGGAAATGTGATGCAGTGATTGACGGAAATGGGATGCAGTAACTGAGGGAAATGGAATGCAGTGACTGAGGGAAATGGGACGCACTGACTGAGTGAAATGGGACGCACTGACTGAGTGAAATGGGATGCAGTGACTGAGGGACATGAGAGGCAGTGACTGAGAGACATGGGATGCAGTGACACACGGACATGGGATGCAGTGACACACGGACATGTGATGCAGTGACTAAGGGAATTGGGATGCATGACAGAGGGAAATTGGATGCAGTGACGGATGCAAATGGGATGCAGTGACTGAGTGAAATGGGATGCAGTGACTGACGGAAATGGCATGCAGTGACTGAGGGAAATGGGATGCAGTGACTGAGTGAAATGGGATGCAGTGACTGAGTGAAATGTGATGCACTCACTGAATGAAATGGAATGCACTGATTGTGTGAAATGGGATGCACTGATTGTGTCAAATGGGATGCAGTGACTGTGTGAAATGGGATGCAGTGACTGAGGGAAAAGGGATGCAGTGACTGAGTGAATTGGGATGCAGTGACACACGGAAATGGGATGCCTTGACTGACGGAAATGGGATGCAGTGTTTGATGGAAATGGGACGCAGTGACTGAGGGAAATGGGATGCAGTGACTGAGGGAAATGAGATGCAGTGACTGACGGAAATGGCATGCAGTGACTGAGGGAAATGGGATGCAGTGACTGAGTGAAATGGGATGCAGTGACTGAGTGAAATGTGATGCACTCACTGAATGAAATGGAATGCACTGATTGTGTGAAATGGGATGCATGATTGTGTCAAATGGGATGCAGTGACTGTGTGAAATGGGATGCAGTGACTGAGGGAAAAGGGATGCAGTGACTGAGTGAATTGGGATGCAGTGACACACGGAAATGGGATGCCTTGACTGACGGAAATGGGATGAAGTGATTGATGCAAATGGGATACATTGACTGAGGGAAATGGGTTGCAGTGACTCTGGGAAATGGGATGCAGTGACTGAGGGAAATGAGATGCAGTGACTGAGGGAAATGGGATGCAGTGACTGAGGGAAATGGAATGCACTGATTGTGTGAAATGGGATGCAGTGACTGTTTGAAATGGGATGCAGTGACTGAGGGAAATGAGATTCAGTGTCTGAGTGAAATGGGATGAAGTGATTGTGTGAAATGGGATGCAGGGACTGAGTGAATTGGGATGCAGTGACACACGGAAATGGGATGCCTTGACTGAAGGAAATAGGATGCAGTGATTGACGGAAATGTGATGCAGTGACTGATGGAAATGGGATGCAGTAACTGAGGGAAATGGAATGCAGTGACTGAGGGAAATGGGATGCAGTGACAGAGTCAAATGGGACGCACTGACTGAGTGAAATGGGACGCAGTGACTGAGGGACATGGGATGCAGTGACTGATGGACATGAGATGCAGTGACTGAGAGACATGGGATGCAGTGACACACGGACATGGGATGCAGTGACACACGGACATGGGATGCAGTGACTGAGGGAATTTGAATGCAGTGACTGAGGGAAATGGGATGCAGTGACAGAGTGAAATGGGATGCAGTGACGGATGCAAATGGGATGCAGTGACTGAGTGAAATGGGATGCAGTGACTGACGGATATGGGATGCAGTGGCTGCGTGAAATGGGATGCAGTGCCTGCGTGAAATGGGATGCAGTGACTGTGTGAAATGG